>NC_143220.1:2427466-2730900 GCF_030267445.1 Bombyx mandarina | reverse complement strand
CTCCGACTGGGTTCCCACCCGGTCCGGGGTAGGGCGCCGGCTGTGAGCGGCAGGAGTTTTTAGTGAGGTTCGACTCCCACATACCCCACCTGCCGTGCGGGTGGGGATCCGGCGATTTTCTCCTGTGGAAAAAAAAAAAAAAAAAAAAAAAAAAAAAGTACATAAGTTCAGGGATACAAAAGTAATTAAAACGTATTACAGAACTAGGAAGGTGCACCCGAGTGTCTCGAGTACCGGCACCTGCAAACCATTATCACACAGATAATAGCAGCTTTAAAACCATGACTATTGCAAATGTTTGGAACTGATTTGTCTGGGGATGTTCAATTTAAACTTTAATTACGTGGTGGGTTTTCATTGTTTGCTTATAGATGATGATATGTACTCTGAACTGTCAAAGTAAGATTATGTAATATTTAATTTAAAAACAATAATGGATTTCTGAGCTTATTGGTTGCGTTGATAGATGTAAATGAGCTCACAGCTCTAACTGGTCTAGAAGGCTATTATCTAAATATTTTTAATATTATAATAATTTACCTTTGTCTTGTCGTGACTAGATATCAAAAGATTTAAGTACGTGTTTTAGTTACCTCTTTTTCTGAAAATTGGCAAAATACGTGATTATTCGTAATGAACTCAATTAGGGTTTAACTGCGAGATGAAATCTTCACATTCGCGCATCTGCTCCAGTGTGCTGATGAGTAAATAATTTGTTGGATTGAGGTAAAGCAAAACCGCAGAGATTAAGTCGAAATACGCCCGTTTACGGAGCGTATATCTGTGAGCCAATGTAATTGATTTTGGGATAGCACTAATTAATGTCTTATTCCACGATAAGAATGTAATTTAGCTTACAAAAAGCAAACCATCAGTCCCGCTTGAAGTGGATAATAGAACCGCTGTTTCACTGGAGATCATCAAGTATCTTTATATTATAAAATGTACATTTTTCTTAATGCACCTTACTTTGAGCTATTTCATTTAATGAGTGAATTAGGTATACTAGTGGTCCCGCAGTAGTCGAAATTCTACTATAATTAATTGAAATTATAAGTTTGAATATTGTTATATTGTCAAAGACTATCATACTTCTATAATCACAGATTTCTCCAAGACTACACTATAGACAAATAATATTAAAGATAAACAATATTAACCTATTTTCAATTTGACCACAGACTTTAAGCCTTAACTAAAGTTTGACAATAAACAAAGAGTATATATACATAGGCGGCACTGAAAATTTCGGGAATTAACGAAGTGACACGACATTACTATTTAAAAATGTATTTATGGCTTTTCGAAGTATTCTCCGCGAAATTTGACACATTTTTCCATACGATGGAACCAATCATTGAAGCAACCATTCCATTCGGAAGTTGGGGTCTCCAAAATTGCCGTTTTGTAGGCGTCCACAGCTTCTTCAGGTGATGAAAATCTCTGTCCACGCAATTTATTCTTTATTTTAGGGAAAGTATAGAAATCATTAGGGCTTAGGTCGGGGCTGTACGGCGGATGGTCTAATAATTCTATGTTTTCTTGCTCTAAAAACTCTTTTGTTCTGTGCGCGTTGTGAGAACTCGCATTGTCGTGATGGAGGATGATGCGGCGGTTGCAGTTCTCTTTACGGAGTTCAGAAACGACCTGTGGCAAACAAATGCTAGCATACCATTCTGCATTAACCGTTCTTTGTCCCTCAAGAGGAATAGTCGTAACATGGCCGGTTTTGGAGACAAACGTGGCCACCATTTTTTTGCAACACTCCGTAAACGAACAATTTTTGTCGCTTTAACTCATTTTCGAACACCCAAACTCGTGACTGGTTTTTTGTTTCGGGTTCGTACGCCTATATCCAGGATTCGTCACCTGATACAATGTTGTATACAGCATTTGAGGATCCTGCGTGGAATCTTTCGAGAGTTCTGACGCACCAAGTAACGCGAGCCGCTTTTTGCTCTTCACAGAGCGAATGCGGTATCCATCGGGAAAACAACTTTTTTACACCTAATTGTTCATGCAAGATTATTTGTATTTGACTCATGCCAATGTCTAAAGTTGCCTGAATTTCGCGGTATGTCACATGTCGATCTTCCTCAATCAGCTTACGCACAGCATCAACGTTTTCTTGGGTGACTGCAGTTTTTGGACGACCTTGACGGGGATCATCACTGAGCTTGACACGTCCACGTTGAAACTCAGCAAACCAGCGATAAATTGTGGTTTTGGATGGGGCTTCATCACCGAATGCAGAAATCATCCGGTCAACACACTGTTTTTGTGTTAAACCACTTCGAAAGTCATAATAAATCATCGCTCTTGAATTTTCTCGAGTCAATTCCATTTTCTCAACGACTAAACAAGTTTGAAAAAACCTCGTGACAAGACCGAGAATCTTTTTTTAAATAAATAAATGGTATTCGATTTTTAAAACCAAGGAGTTTTCAATTAAAAAGATTTTAATATGACAGGAACAGTGGAAATATTCCATTCCCGATACTTTTAGTGCAGCCCTCTACATATGTATGTGTGTGTCACATACATGGCAATGTGTGGAATGTTTTCTTTATTGATTTAATGTATCTTTTAGAAATTATTATAAAAAAATATTAGCATTGTGCACTCCTTCTCTATATTCTCTATAAGTGTGGGAAATTTCATATTTCTCCGAACGCGCAATTTTCGTAAAAAGGGGTACAAAGTTTTGCTTCACGTATATAGATATCACGATTTCTAAATTGAATGACATAAATCGAAGACATTTTATTGAAATCTAGTTGCACGTATGACGTCTCTACCTGAAGATTTCTTCCTAGACTACCGCCAGTGATTAAATTTAAAAATAATATAAAAATATTGGAACTGCTTTTGTTTTAATTTTAGTAACCAGCTTGAAATGAAACAATATGAATTTAACAAGAATCGATCGTCGTGTACATTGTTCTGATTAAAATTATATACTTTTCAGGGTGGGAGAAACCACCTAGTCTTTGGAGTATTTTGAAACGAGCTTAATATTTAGGTGAAGAATTAGAACTGAATATATATATTGAATCTTGGATATATTAAGTTTTTTATTAGGTTATTCAAGATACAAAAACTAATAACAGTCTCCCACAAAAAAGATAAAATTAATTTTGTCGGTAAAGATCTTCTCGCCTCTTACTCCCAATATTAGGAATTTATTATATAGATGGATGAATGAGATCATTGCTCATCTGTTAACGGTTACGGGAGTAAATTTATTAAATTTATACCGGGGATTTAACTTTTTTTTTAAACGTACATATATTACCAAAGACAGAGATATCAATTAGAATCATGGAAGTCATAAATTTAAGATGTCTGAGGGGGTGATTAAAATTGTCCCAATGTTTTAACATTCGAACTGGATTATTATAGCTCTTCTTTCTTGAGCGTAAATTAATTGGAATTTATTGGAAGCAACAGAATAAAATAGAAATTGGTTGTTAAAAGAAAATTAACCCAAGCGAGTGCTGATTTCACAAATTTAAACGTGTAAAATCGACGGGTTCATTCAAAACATGGAGACTTTCATAAACTGAACACTTTAAAGGAGTGTCTCCTAGTTGCGGGGTTTTTCAGAGTCGTGAACATACGCTTTTTAGTACGAAGAAAATAATTAAAATGATTTTATGATTACAGTTGGCGAAATGAAGAAAAGCAATTTGAATAGCTTTACGATTCTTATTATTGAAAAAAAAAAAGCATTTTATAGCATATACTATATAGAAACACTTTAAATTGGTCGTGCAGTAAATTAATTCTAGTTAAATAATTTATAAAAAAAAAAAAATTAACTCTCGTTTAGTTTTAGTTAAACAAAAAATAGAAGAGTAAAATTTTGTAAAACTTGAGTTTCTTGTAGAAGAAAAAAACAATCTAAATGAATTTGTGAAGAAACTAAAAGTATTAAGAGTTAGAAACGAATGGAAAGTACTCTTTACTTCAAATTAATCAGTTCCAGTTTTAATAACAATGGAAATGAAAATTGTAAGGAAAATGGAAAGTTGTTCCACAAAACATTGTATTAGGAGTTATAAAAACGAAAAATTAAATTTGTTTTATTTAACTTTTCAACTCTACATACTCTTGGGATAATCTACTTCATATACTCGTGGAACAAGTTTGAATTAAATTGATATTAAAGCCCTTTTCGCATAGACGAGGATTCAATAGGAGAGGAACTGGAGAGACTCCTAAATCTACGGAATGACTTCGGTTCTCTTTATTTTATTCTACGGAGAGGGCTCTGGAGAATTGTTCGCGATGATCCCTTCATCTCGTTAAATAAAATTTACCATCGTACCATCGTCAGATTAGAGTCTATCCACATTACCTTAAGCCACTGAGTTCACCTACAATGCATTTCCATACTTATTGTTTGCCTTTGTATCGGCATTAAAATGAAGAACCGTCCACAGTGTTTCTCTGCGCTATAACATGTACTCCTTCAAAAGAGGTTTGCGTAGTGCACTCAGCGGTAAGTAGCGATAGTTAGCCGTAGTTAGCTGTGCAGATGGAATTGCTAATGTCCATGACGCCATTAAGAAAACGAACCCAGCTAGCTGAAGCTACTGTGACCCTAATTTTTCCATGGTATTCCTTCAATCCTTAGGCAAATCTACCCAAGAAGACTTGATAGCATGCAGCTACACGTAAAACATATGATTATGAAATTGCAACGTGAATATATTATTATACTGATCCTACCTAGTGGGATAGAAGCAAAGATAAGAAGAATATATTGTGTAGGCACACATTAGCATCTCAAAACTGTCATCCGTAATGTGTATAACGAATACCATTGTCAGGCTCCAGAGAAAAGGTTGAATTTTCAGACTAATTTCCTACACGTGATAATGTGTCACTTCAAGCAGATTGTCAGTATTATTACTTATTGATTCGCAAAGGTAGAATCGAGACAGAAATACGTATAGACTGACCCGTATTGAATGTTTAATTCAGACTAGATATAAATTATGAAGAACTATGAATTCATGAAAACTGTATTTTTCTTTTCTGTTATGATGTTATTCCAAGGCTGTATTGTTAGACCGCACGCTGTCAACCATATTGGGTCTGTTTCGAAAGTAGGACATCAATTGTAAATGTATTTGTTTGTATAATGTCCTAAAATAGCACCACCCTGTTTCTGTCCATGGATTTTATAAAAAGCCACTGAGGAATACAAGAGATAATGAGCAGCAGCATTCTCTGAACATTAAAGCAGCCTAGTACGTTTGCCAACCGGTCTTTATTAACCGTAGGTATTGTTATAGAATTGACAGGACGATGACCTATCTGCCGCGAAGCAGTCATGCATTTGTGGTTTGAAGTATAGAGTGAGATTGTATCACAATACTTTCACCTCAAATCTTAAGGAGTGTTATAATATTCACATTGTTTGGGCTCCAATAACATCACGTGGACCATTATCTCTGACCTCGTGTCTCATTATGAATAGGAGTAGTCACGTTGTGATATTTATGAACTACGGTAACCTATTAAAATCACAATATTTTGGAAAAAAAAAATTAGTAACGTTGAAAAATAAACACAAAAAAGTGACTGAATGCCACATAACAATGTTTATTTTGCACGGAGCTTTTATGTTTTCCCCGTAAAAGTTTCTGTTGATTAGACCCCGTTACGTAGATAGAACCTACGCATTTACCACCGGATATTCTATTTACGGATTACTTTAACGCTGTTCTGATATTGTATGGCATTTTTTTTTGTGTTGTAATATTTGTTTCACTAACTAACTTACAATTGACAGTATCACGGGTTCTCAAAATTCATGCATTGTCTAGATACGAATTAATATTCTAATCTATTTTAATTAGCGAAGCTCCAAGGGCAGTACGTTGTGATACCCGACCCCGCGAAACAGTTTATCCGATCTACTAGCTATCGATGCTTTTGGGTATTCCAAGCACCGGTCATCGTTCTCGTCGAACCCGTCGAATGCGACGAAGGGTTCGGCGTGAAACAGCACACTGAGTTTCTCGCTGCATTTTCTAAGTGCGATTCCGATCCGGCAGTAGGTTCAACGAAGCACTACACTTGCGTGTTAGCAAATTTGTCAGGCTGAGCTCCGTGAGCTCGACTACACGTTTAGTGAGCCTAGTATAGCCCTTCAAGGTTACTAGGATGGGTAAGCAAAAAAAGTACGTTGATAACATGAGTGGGACCGTGATTTGAAGTAGCAAATTTTAATTGATTTTCATAAGTTATTATCCTAAGTTACCATACATAAATTTAAAAACGACAAATATGTAGTAAATATTATTTGCAGTATATAAAGAGAAACATATCATTCCAGTAAGGAAAATTTAAATAAGAACTATGGAATCAGGACGATTCACTCAATTCGAACTAAATCAAAAGCCTACGTGTTATTTAAACAAACTCAGAACTTTGCAGTGCATCCAGTATTTACTGTGTACACGCGAATAAACTTGACTGGCGGTAAACCTTCAGCGCTAACTAAATAAGTACGTATTCAAGGAAAATTATGATTTGTCGGTCCTCATAGAAGGGTGTTAAATAAATTTTATTAAATCCGAGGGCGGGTTTACGAGCTCCGTCAGCGGATCGTCCACCATGGCAGAGGATAAGTCTGGCCCCAGGTTTTTAATATATTAAATTATTACCGACTTCACTTTTGTCGGATTCAAGATTACTGATTATCTTCTCAAATTAAAATCCTTTTATAGGTTTTGCAGTCCGGGTCATTTCGTAATGGCGATGTGCCTTTAGTTACTCGGGCTTTCGTTTCGACCGTAACTTGATTGAAAGTTCAATTGAATAATAAGATGGAGTCAGATCCGGTTGTGTCGTGTTTGCACATTACGTATTAATTAGAAGTACTTAGTCCTTTTTCATCAAAGTAGGTACATTTGTCGCATGATTTTAACTGAATTCTATGACATAGGAAGGTTATTATAGTAAATAAACTAACTTCACCTGTCATTCGTGCTTCATCATCATCATCATCATCAACAGCCCACAGTCGTCCACTGCTGGACATAAGCCTCTCCCAATCCACACCACTGAGCCCGGTCTGCGGCTCTCCTCATCCACTTCTTACCGGCCACCGTGCGGAGGTTATCGCACCACCTAGCCAGGGGGCGTCCTGCGTTACGTCTTCGGCTGCGCGGTCTCCACTCGAGAACCCGTCTGCTCCATTCGTGCTTAGCTCAATGTTACTGGTAGTAGGACCTCTTGTGAGTCCGCGCGGGTAGGTACCACTGCCCTGCCTATTTCTGCCGTGAAGCAGTATTGCGTGTCGGTTTGAAGGCTGCGGCTGCCGTTGTAACTATAATTGAGACCTTAGAACTTAACTAGTCAGGTCATAAGTATTGTCACACAGTATTAACTTTTCTTTTAGAATGCTGGCCACAAAAAAGTTTATTGAATTCGAGTTTCGAATTGTTCATGAAAATAAAATTGTATACTTTTAGAATTTTACTCATTTTTAAATATGGAGTGGACGCTTAAAGAAGACCGTGTTGCAGTTATTGCGTTGCAGCGTTGCGGTTACGCACCAATTCAAATTTTTAACATACTGAAAAATTTGAATATAACCAAAAGATTCGTTTATCGTACCATCAAACGATACAATGAAGAATTTAATGTAGATGATAGGTCAAGAAGTGGTCGCCCTCGGTCTGTTAGGACTCCAGCAGTGATAAAAGCTGTGAAGGCGCGAATTCAAAGAAATCCCAAACGTAAGCAGAAACTGTTGGCCCTTCAGATGGGGTTAAGCAGAACCACGGTGAAAAGGGTGTTAAATGAAGACTTAGGGCTTCAGGCATATCGAAGAAAAACAGGACATCGTTTGAATGCTCGTCTAATGGACCTGAGACTGAAGAGATGCCGCGCTTTGTTGAAGCGGTACGCGGGAAAAAAATATCGGGAAATTCTTTTTTAGGATGAAAAATTTTTTACCGTAGAAGAGAGCTACAACAAACAAAATGATAAGGTGTACGCACACAGTAGTGAAGAAGCGAGCAACCATATTCCGCGTGTCCAACGAGGTCATTTTCCATCCTCGCTCATGGTATGGTTGGGAGTTTCTTATTGGGGCTTAACAGAGGTACATTTTTGTGAGAAAGGTGTAAAAACGAATGCAGTTGTGTATCAAAATACAGTCCTGACGAACCTTGTGGAACCTGTTTCTCATACCATGTTCAATAACAGGCACTGGGTATTCCAACAAGATTCGGCGTCAGCTCATAGAGCGAAGAGCACACAAGACTGGCTGGCGGCGCGTGAAATCGACTTCATCCGGCACGAAGACTGGCCCTCCTCCAGTCCAGATTTGAATCCGTTAGATTACAAGATATGGCAACACTTGGAGGAAAAGGCGTGCACAAAGCCTCATCCCAATTTGGAGTCACTCAAGACATCCTTGATTAAGGCAGCCGCCGATATTGACATGGACCTCGTTCGTGCTGCGATAGACGACTGGCCGCACAGATTGAAGGCCTGTATTCAAAATCACGGAGATCATTTTGAATAAACTTTCACACGTTTCACGTCATAAGAATCTATGTTTTGTTAAGTTCATTTTGGTATATGAATGGTTACATAATGAATAAACTTGTTTCAATTATTTTACATTAAACATGTGACAGAATTTATGACCTGACTAGGTATATCTCAAGGTGGGTGATTTACGTTGTGGATGTCTATGGGCTCCAGTAACCACTTAACACCAGGTGGGCTGTGAGCTCGTCCAACCACATAAGCAATTAAAAAAATGTGAAATAAATTTATTAATGCAATTATCATTTTAAGTGCTACTCAGCTGATGAGTTAAATTCGTTGTTTTTTTTCCAAAAATAACCTTTTCTCATATTGTTCGATTAAATACGTTTCTGACGCATGGCAGAACACCCTTCAGACAATTTGCATTAAAATTAAACCAAAATTTTCATCATTGATTCTCTTTTAATACTTGCTTTAGAAAGAAATAGACTCCATTGCTAGGACGCACTAAGCTGAAGAAAATACAGGACAAAGAAAAAGTCTACAAATTTATTAATTATCGTAACGTCAAATGGTTGTTTCTACGAAATGTGACGTTAATCCTCTTTTGTTTTATATCATTATTTTAGATATTATTTTTTCTATTTACGAGATTTTATCTAAATGTCGTGCCAGTGTTCTGTTACGTCGCGTCCTATGATTTGTGAGCTGAATGTAATGACAACCGGGTGACAGGGGGTGGTTATCGTCGGTATGAAGAATTACGTGTATTCGGCAAAAAATAATAATAAAATAACGCTGATGTTCATATATTAAGTAGTTGAGATAAACTAAATAAACCTTTATAAAACTGAAGACTTGACTCTATTGTGAAAGATCCATTCATAGAATGGTTTGTATTGTATTGTTATAATAGAATATAGGATTAATGATCTTTCTTGGGTTTTTTTATCGAAAGATGTAAATTCCGTACTACTCTTTATAATTTATACAGGATTTTTATTGAAAATGATTTAAGGGTTTTTTTTTTATTCTTAAAATTCAGAAGCGACCTTGCTTTTATTTATATGCTTTGCTTTTTTTCACATCACGAAGAATATTAATATACCACTATTTTATTTTTCGCATTTCGAGAAAGAGATCAATCGTCAAATCCGACTATGGGTTGGACAGCCTTCGGAGAGAAGCGCAAACTTTTCTCACCTCAAATGCCGCAGTCTCTCAAGATGAAAATATGTGCTGCCAGTAATGATATCCAGCAGTGGTAGGTGGTCGCTGATAATGGGAATAATCAGAAGTCACAAAGAGCAATGGAGTGGGCTTTGCAATGCTCGGAGTGGTGACCATCCACCAGCAAAGGCAGCAAGGTTAGGCCTTTCATGAGGTGGGCCGATGACTTGCTAAATCTGCTGATTTTAAATTAAAATGACATTAATAATCAACAAGAAATTTAAATTCGACTGCTTTTTTATTATTGCTTTGATGGATGGACGAGCTCACGGTCGACCTGGTATTAAGGGGTTTGTCCAGCTCCAGCCCCTATGAGGAGGCAGTCTCCTCCCGGTGATGGTCACGGGGCGACCTAAGGGGGTTGAGGCTGCGCCGCACGCTACCGTCACTCTAGCGCGCTGGCACCAGGAGGACGGGACGGCGCGTCGGCGGCTGCGGACTGCGATGTAGTCCGCATTTTCGTCGTCGCTGTCGTCGCTGAACATACTGTTGAAGAGCAACCCGGTCGGCGGTGTATCGCGTTCCGACCCGGCAGGCTGGTTCTGGCCCAGCGGGGTATCCCGGAACACCAGCGGCACCGCCCGCGCGGCCTGGTAGGGCCGCCGTACCGCGGAGACTGACGTCGTTGGTCGTCGACTATTGCCTCGACGACCCGTCGGTCGGGCGTCCTCGGGGTGGCGCCGCGTGTCTGGTTGTAGTGGGAACCCCCCTACTCTGAACGGGTTCTGACCCCGGACGGAGATCGGACGTCGGGTGTAAGAGTGCAGGGGAGTCGTTTAGTGGGTGGGCCCTAAAATCCTTGGGCCCGCGATCTGCTCTCAACACCTGCAGATCGTTGAGTCTCACATACCCCGCGCGCCCCCTAGGCGCGGGGACCTCGTAGGAGGTTCGGTCCCCGGCCCGAGAAAAAAAAAAAAAAAAAAAAAAAAAAAAAAAAAAAAAAAAAAAAAAAAAAAAAAAAAAAAAAAAAGCGCATAGAAACCTACAACCTGCGTAAGTACCGCAACCCACTTTGAGGCATGAGTTCTAAGATCTCAGTTTATAAATAAAATATTCGAACGGGCAGGGTGGTGGTACTTACCCGCACCGACTCACAAGATGTCCTGCCACCAATAAAAACAACATTAATATTAATACAGCTACTTGTTACAGTGACATTGGGCACGTACGTAGGTACTCCAATTTACTTACGGATCTGAAAATTTAGTTCAATAGAAGATCATCAGTCAGATCAGATCAGTCAACTTTTTAGGAAGGAACTTTTTTGAAGGACTAAATGTATTAATCCTTTAAAAAGTTGACTTGTTGATGTGAATTCTAGGCCAGTTCCGATCGCAACGCTGTTGAGCCCGGACGCGTTTTCCTGAATAATTGTCGCTGCTGTCGCGATTGTGTGTTTGGGTTGCACGACATCGTCGTTGTCGCTTTGATCGCGACTTTGTTTGGCAATCCGGACGCTCTGTCGCTGGCATCGCGACCTTGAGTCAGTAAAACATAATTCGAGTTCGTTAGTTTTGCTATCGAAAACGACAACTCATTTTTCATTCACTCATATCATTATTAAATTTATTTATTTATTCGGCGAGTAAAACAGTCTCTTTCGAGACTAACCCCCCCTGAGATCACCGCTTGTTGTGGCATTCTCACAACCCAGGGGGGCCCCACCTTCACAAACTTCCACCCCAATCCTAGCCGACTGCCGTTTTCACGGCAAAGGCACTCCCCCCCCTTGGAGCTGGTAAAGCTCAGGGGGTGAACTCCTACTCAGGGGACTCGCCTTTCGGCGAGTGTGCCTTAAGTCCCGGGACGCCCCCCCCGGGCAAAAACGAAAAAATGGAAGAAGAGCTCTTAGGGTTTCTCGGGTTACTTGCCGAGAAGTACCCGGTGCTATCCAACCTCACGGCCGAATTCGCGGCCTACAGGGCCGCCCGCGCGAGTCCCGCCCCGCCCGCGTCCCTCGCCGCGTCATTTCGAGCCGCGCAGTCATGCCCCGCCCCCAAACCCAATTTGAGCGCACGTACGCACGTAGCGACTCACGAAGCGCCTAGCGCCAACGAAGCGCCTAACGCACCCGCGACGTCATTCTCGCCAATCTCATCCGTCGCGTCGTCCGTAATAATTAACTCAGGTTCAGACTCCGATACCGGATCGGAGATGGACTTCGAGTCCGCGACGAGCCCGCAGCCCGGAACCTCGGATGGGTTCCAAACGGTAAAACGCGGGAAAAAACGTACTCGCGCCGTGGAGTCCCGGAGCTCCACGACAAAACAAACAAAATCAGCGACTGCCTCCCGTCCGCAGGTAGTCGTGACACCGGAGTCGGACTCCGGCCGCCGCGCAACCCCACCGCCGCGTCCCAAGCCCGCACCCGCGCAAAAAACCGTCGCCCCGCCCCCGCTGATTCTCCAGGAGAAGTCAGCATGGAACCGCGTCTCCCAGGCCCTTCAGGCAAACAAAATAAATTATACCCATGCGCGTAACGTCGCGCATGGGATTCAAATAAAGGTCGCAACGCCGGGCGACCATAGGGCTCTATCCGCGTACCTCCGAAAGGAGAACATAGGTTTCCATACCTATGCTCTTCAGGAGGACCGCGAGCTCCGCGTAGTAATACGCGGAGTTCCGAAGGAACTCGACATAGAGTACGTAAGGGAGGATCTGACCGCTCAGTCCCTCCCGATAGTAAGTGTGCACCGGATGCACAACGGACGCGACAAAAAACCATATAACATGGTTCTAGTCGCTCTAGAACCAACCCCGGAGGCCAAGAAAAAGATCGCATGTCTCGCGACAGTATGTGGCCTATCCGGGGTTACCATTGAAGCCCCCATAGACGTGGCACTCCCGGACAGTGCCACAGATGCCAACTATATGGCCACTCGGCTCGGAATTGCCACGCGCGCCCCCGCTGCGTGAAGTGTCTCGGCGATCACGCCACGGTAGATTGCTCGCGAGTTAGGGAAACCGCGACCGAACCTCCAAGCTGTGTCCTATGCCTTAAGCAAGGGCACCCCGCGAATTACCGTGGATGTCCTAGGGCTCCGCGAAAACGTCCGACCCACCCAGCCCCCCGTACCGTCGGCCCAAAGACTTCGGTGCCTTCAGCACCGAAACCCGCCTTCGTACCGGCTGCGGTTCCCACCGTCTCGGCGTGGAACAAACCGCTGCCGTATACGAGGTCGGGAACACAAACCGCACCCCAGCCCCCGCTCGCGACACGTCCCGCGCCGCAGCCCCTGCTCGCACCTCCCCCCGCGCCCGCGTACCGTACCCCGCAACCCTCAGCCGTCAACGACTTCACGCTCGTGCGCGACTTCGTCACGGCGGTCAACTTCGACCGTCTGCGATCGTTCGCAGACGCGATGCGAAGGGCGGTAAACCCCGAACAACGGCTCGCGGCCGCGTTCGAATACATGGACGTTTACGAGTCCGTGGCCCGTACTTTCTAAAATCACCGGTAATCAATGGCGCAAAACGCTAGAGAGAAACCATATTCCCTTACGTTAGCATTCTACAATGCTAACGGACTCGCGCGACAACGCGATCAAATTTACGAATTCCTCCGCGACAATCTTGTAGATATTCTGCTAGTGCAGGAGACCTGCCTGAAGCCCTCGCGTCGTGACCCGAAAGTCGCGAATTACGTCATGGTTAGGAATGACAGACTCACCGCCTCCAAAGGCGGGACTGCCATTTACTATAGGCGGGCCCTGCACGTTGTCCCTCTCGATACCCCCTCGCTCTCACATATCGAGGCGTCAGTGTGCCGTATCTCGCTGACGGGACACCAGCCGATCGTCATCGCATCCGTTTATCTCCCCCCGGACAAGCCCCTTCTGAGCAGTGACATCGAGTCACTGTTCGGCATGGGAGACTCCGTCATCCTGGCAGGCGATTTAAATTGCCACCACACTAGGTGGAACTGCCACAGTTCAAACATAAACGGTAGGCGTCTCGACGCGTTTATAGACGACCTTACCTTTGAAGTTGTCGGTCCCCCAACTCCAACATGTTATCCGTATAACATCGCGCTCCGTCCGAGCACTATAGACCTGGCACTGCTGAGGAACGTAACTCTGCGCTTGCGTTCCATCGAAGCAATGTCAGAGCTCGACTCAGACCACCGACCTGTCGTTATGCAGCTCGGTCGCCCCCACAACCCAGTCACAGCTACGAGGACCATGGTGGACTGGAAGAAGCTGGGCAAATGCTTAGCCGATGCCGCTCCACCAATCCTCCCCTGCGGCCCGGATTCAACTCCATCCCCCGAGGACACAGTCGAATCCATAAACATCATCACGGATCACATCTCTTCCGCGATCATAAGATCCTCAAAAGAAGTCGATGTGGAGGATAGCTTCCACCGCATCAGACTGTCCCCCGAACTTAGGAACCTCCTAAGAGTTAGAAACGCGGCAATCCGGGCCTACGATCAACTTCCCACGCACTCAAACCGGATTCGGATGCGTCGTCTACAGCGGGATGTAAAATCTCGCCTAAGCGACGCCCGAAATGAGAATTGGGATAGTTACTTAGAAGGACTCGCGCCCTCTCATCAAGCATACTGGCGACTAGCAAGGACTCTCAAGTCCGAAACTACCGCTACTATGCCTCCTCTCGTACGCCCTTCAGGCCAACCACCGGCTTTCGATGACGATGACAAGGCAGAGTTGCTGGCCGATGCACTGCAAGAGCAGTGCACCACCAGCACTCAATACGCGGACCCCGAACACACCGAGGCAGTCGACAGGGAGGTCGAGCGCAGAGCTTCCCTGCCACCCTCGGACGCGTTACCCCCATTACCTCTGACGAAGTTAGAGAAGTAATAGACAACCTTCAACCTAAGAAGGCACCCGGCTCCGACGGCATCCGCAACCGCGCGTTAAAACTCTTACCAGTCCAACTGATAACAATGTTGGCTACCATCTTAAATGCCGCTATGACGCACTGCACCTTTCCGGCGGTATGGAAAGAAGCAGACGTTATCGGTATACACAAGCCGGGCAAACCGAATAATGAAACCGCTAGTTACCGACCGATCAGTCTCCTCCCAGCGATAGGCAAAATTTACGAACGGCTCCTTCGGAAACGCCTCTGGGACTTCGTTACCGCGAATAAAATTCTAATAGACGAGCAGTTTGGATTCCGCGCCAAACACTCGTGCGTACAACAAGTGCACCGCCTCACGGAGCACATCTTAATAGGGCTAAATAGGCGTAAACAAATCCCGACCGGCGCCCTCTTCTTCGATGTAGCGAAGGCGTTCGACAAAGTCTGGCACAACGGTTTGATCTACAAACTGTACAACATGGGAGTGCCAGACAGACTCGTGCTCATCATACGAGACTTCTTGTCGAACCGTTCGTTTCGATATCGAGTAGAGGGAACTCGTTCTCGTCCCCGTCATCTGACTGCCGGAGTCCCGCAAGGCTCCGCACTCTCCCCGTTACTATTTAGTTTGTATATCAACGATATACCCCGGTCTCCGGAGACCCATCTAGCGCTCTTCGCCGATGACACGGCTATCTACTACTCGTGTAGGAAGATGTCGTTGCTTCATCGGCGACTCCAGACCGCAGTAACCACCATGGGACAGTGGTTCCGGAAGTGGCGAATAGACATTAACCCCACGAAAAGCACAGCGGTGCTATTCAAAAGGGGTCGCCCTCCGAATACCACTTCGAGCACCCCACTCCCCAATAGGCGCGTAAACACCTCCGCCGTTAGCCCCATCACTCTCTTTGACCAGCCCATACCGTGGGCCCCGAAGGTCAAATACCTAGGCGTCACCCTCGACAGAGGGATGACATTCCGTCCCCACGTAAAAACGGTACGCGATCGCGCCGCGTTTATACTAGGACGACTCTACCCAATGCTTTGTAGACGAAGCAAACTGTCCCTCCGTAATAAGGTAACCCTCTACAAAACTTGCATACGCCCCGTCATGACGTATGCAAGCGTAGTGTTCGCTCACGCGGCCCGCACCAACTTGAAACCCCTTCAGGTTATACAATCCCGATTCTGCAGGATAGCCGTCGGAGCACCATGGTTCCAGAGGAACGTGGACCTCCACGATGACCTGGAGCTCGACCCCGTCAGTAAGTATCTACAGTCGGCATCGCTGCGCCACTTTGAGAAGGCGGCACGACATGAGAACCCTCTTGTCGTGGCCGCCGGAAACTACATACCCGATCCTGTAGACCGTTTGGTAAACCGTCGACGTCGCCCAAAGCACGTCATCACGGATCCTCCTGATCCATTAACGGTGCTTTTAGGCAATACAAGCACCGGTCACCGTCCTCGCCGAACCCGTCGCTTGCGACGAAGGGCTCGATGAGCGAATTAACCCACAGACACAGCCCACTGAGTTTCTCGCCGGATCTTCTCAGTGGGTCGCGCTTCCGATCCGGTGGTAGATTCTGCGAAGCACTGCTCTTGCTAGGGCGGTGTTAGCAATTCTCCGGTTTGAGCCCCGCGAGCTCACCTACACAAGCTAGGGTACGCTGAAGTAGCCTCTCAAGGCTATCAGCATAGGTAGGAAAAAAAAAAAAAAAAAAAAAAGTGAATTCTAAATAACAACATAAATGTATCTATCAATCATGAGAACAACCGAAAAATCCGGAATGAGCAACAAATGAGTGTAATACATCACCGAGGGCGGCGAGCAGTGGCGGCAGCCGGCGCCCGATCCAAAGCAAACCGCAATCCGCTTCCAGAGCTCATTTCTGCGAATTTTTTGCTGCATTATTTTTAAATTACCAGCACAGACTTGATGGCGATTTTATTTCCTGACGTCGGTGCAGGAAATGAGGAAAACAAGACTCTGCGGATGGAAATTTGGATGTAGCACGTTTTGTGTTTTTTAATTCGCACAGGTTTGCTACAAAATGTTTTTTTTTTCTTTTCTTTTTTTAGATACTAGGTCGAATCTCATCTCATAATATTTTTACTGCGTGTTAACGATCAGATAATATTTCGTTTTAATATCAAGATTACGTTACCTACACGGTTCATTATTTTGCATGATTCGGTTAAATGACGAGGATATGATAGTCGTCGTGGCCTAACGGATAAGACGTCCGGTGCATTCGTGTTGAAGCGATGCACCGGTGTTCGAATCCCGCAGGCAGGTACCAATTTTTCTAATGAAATACGTACTCAATTAATGTTCACGATTGACTTCCACGGTGAAGGAATAACATCGTGTAATAAAAATGAAACCCGCAAAATTATAATTTGCGTAATTACTGGTGGTAGGACCTCTTGTGAGTCCGCGCGGGTGGGTACCACCACCCTGCCTATTTCTGCCGTGAAGCAGTAATGCGTTTCGGTTTGAAGGGTGGGGCAGCCGTTGTAACTATACTTGAGGCCTTAGAACTTGTATCTCAAGGTGGGTGGCGCATTAACGTTGTGGATGTCTATGGGCTCCAGTAACCACTTAACACCAGGTGGGCTGTGAGCTCGTCCACCCATCTAAGCAATAAAAAAATAAAAAAAACTATCTCGGCATATCTCGGAGCAGTTTGTTTTTATTCATTACGTACGTTCACTTCGCTAATGGAACTTATGTAGAAAAATCGTTTGCTTTATGAAACACAATTACTCGCAACATTTTTGAAGTGAAACTTCTTTAGAATCGTTGTGATTTCAAGCTCGATGAAACGAAATGAAACGAAACGAAAAAATAAGTGTGCCGCGATTGGCTTACCGAAGCGGCTCCGAGCGGCGCCGACAAATCACGAAGCGCTCCACACGGTCTCGCGTCCCCGACCTGTTCAGTGTGTTTTTGACGTCCGTGCACGCTGGCGTGGCTCTCGGAGCACCCTGAGATACTTTTATTTCTATTTAGTTTGTTATCAACAGATGTCGCTGCACGTAAATTTAACAATTCCTGAATCGCGGTGACGAGACGTTACACAGTTGATAGACGTTCTGGTATTTCTCTTGCTAAATCATGTTTACCGGGCTGGATACCGTGACCATCCAGGCGGTTGCTCCAGGGCGAAGCTGCTCCATTGCACTTTGGAGTGGTTGACCCTTGCGATTATTTTTATTATTTATAAGTATCACTTCTACCGTGAGTGACTTGCAGACACACACGTTTTTTTTTATTGTTCACTAAGTTCACTTCCAAAGGCACTGGAGCGTTATCTTTTTAAAATAAATCAGAAATAATACTCTTTTAAAATTTAAGTTCACTAAACTATTTTTCAATTCTTTTAGTCCGTACTGCACAGTACTTGACAAAGTTCTCAAAGGAGCTTGTTCTCTTAAGTAATTGACAGCGAAAGTTCTATTGACGCGAAGTTTCTTGAATTGTCTTGCTATTTATTTCAAAAAGTTGAATGCCTCGATGCGGCATTCTGGTTGGGAATTTATAAAATTGAACAAAAAGATTCGTTAAATTTATGTATGTTTATATTTGTTTGTAGTAGTCTTGTTTTTGTTATATTTCAAATTGTTTTTCTAACAGAAAACAGAAGCGGTAAATGCTTTAGAAACATTCGTGGCATGAATTTTAAGCTCAGGAACTGGCATTCAAATCCCCAAAGCGAGTTGTATTTACATCTCAAGAAATATACGCCTTAATAAATGTCAAAGTTCCGCGAACTACATCCACAGTAACGACACGGTCATCACGTAAAATAATTGAAGCTGCAAAATAATAAATAAGTTCCAGAGTTCACTCAATTTTAACTGTGAATTATTTTTACATTCTCGTTTGGAAAGTACGGTATCCGGTTTTAATATAAGTGTGTAGCGTAATAAAAATCGCGTCTTATGAAGGGAAGGTGCCAAAAGGGAAGGTAGCACCAGCCTGCCCATTCCTGTCGCAAATAATTCGTTTTAGTAGGAAGTCTAGATAGCCGTTATAATAAGTAATTGATATTTAGACATCATGTCTGTCATATCTCAAGGTAGGTGTGATACATTTGCGTTGTCTATATATCTTTCTGTAACCACAAAACACCAGGTGAGCAATAAGCTCTAAACAATAGTACTACTGAAGTAAACACTCTGAATACTGTAATAAATTTGTCATTAGAAATATCATCATCATTGTAATAATGATCACCGACCATTTTAAATTCAATGCATATAATTGCATTGTCATAGAGAATAGTGTTAAAATACTTAAAGAAAGTTGGTGTTTATTTCCCGATGGAAGCTTTAGCTGCTTTAGCTTTAGCTTTTTAGCTGCACTTCAATGACATTAATGGGAAGGCAGCGGTGGTGCTATGCTGGGCTGATGCAAAACAGCTATATCTCCTTTTTCCACCGCAGAAATTTTTAGCTATAAACAAATGCTTGTGTGTTCTTTTGACATAATGGGGTCAAAAAGGTCAAAGGTATCAATCATATTGGCAGGTAGTGGTTTACTACCATTTATAGCATCCATGAGTGACGATGAACATCTCATGAGGTAGGCCGTATTCTTGCTTGCCAACAATGACAATAATACACAGTACTCATATTTTTATTTCATTTTTTTTCCGCTCACTCATGCGAGCATAAGGCCCACCTGCGGCCCACCACGTCAGCTATGCCAGGGGCAGAGCCAGGCCACTGCCTACCGCTTATAAAATTTATCTATACTAATATTATAAAGAGGAAGGGTTTGTTTGTTGTTTGCATTCGATAGGCTCCAAAACTACTGAATCGATTTGAAAAATTCTTTCACTGTATGGAAGCTACACTATTCCCAAGTGACGTAGGCTATAATTTTTTTTGAAAAAAAATAGGGATATTTACTAAAACTCCAATAATATAACCCAAGGTGTAGAAAAATTACCTAAAATATTATTTACATCGCGTGCCCTGCGAAAACTATTGATAATAAAATAAAATAATGTACTACGACTTTGTAGAACACATTATTATTTACAAAAAGTATCGCGACAGCACATGTCTGACTATTATAGTTATGCCGCAGTAAGTGTTCTTTTGTTTAAAAAAATAAAGCAACGTCAAACAACGTTGAAATTTTTGTTAAAGACCCGAACGGAGTCCCAAACGGAACGGAGCCGCTAGTAACTAATAAATTAAAAAAAAACAGCAAGACATTTGTCATAAGCAAAAGGAATATTAAAATCTTAGCACGATAAAGCGTATATAGTTTCCTGCAAGCCATATAAGATCGGACTGGGTTGATTTTACGTGCAATTTAACGAAACATTCAGTGCGATCGTATAAGTTGTTGACGTTTTCTTTATATTGCATGTACAGTGATCCATGTATATACATATAACATGAAACTAACCTTTTACGTGCTTGTACACGCAATATAAGTTTTACTGCAGGAGGCAAAACAGTATGCTCCAATGTTCATTTATATAGGCTTAGTCCTTATTGGAGCTACCTGGAGTAATAAATGGAAAGTGTTAGAATTTATAACTGCGCTTAAGTGACAATGATATTTGAGTGTGATGAGGGAAAGTTCGAGATGACGACATCATATCTTATTACCCCATCATCAGTCAATGGAACTGAGTGCGTCTGTACTAACTGGAATCATTGATTTTCTAATCTGCATAAGAAGTTGAACATTACATGACAAATTTAGCCTATATGAGCTCTTTCAAAATATTTCGATTATACAGACATTGAGAATATGCTAAAGAAAAGCTTTGAAAAGAAGAAGAAAGCTGTGTAAAAAAGCATTGTAAGCATTTATTTAATCTCGAGCCTCGAACAATATCGAAACTTCACAACGGATTTCAAAGTATGACAGTGTTCAATAAAAGCGAATTAAACTTTTTAATTAGACAAAGTAATCTCGTTAATCCTGAACGATTTGTCTCGAATTAACTGTATATCGCTGACGGTGCGGCACCCCATTTAATGAAAATCTTCAGAACAATAGCATAATCAAGGATCTATACGTTACAGAACAGAGAGCTGCTACAGGAAATTTATCTGTTTGATTAAAATTGAAGATGACGTAATGGAAAATAAATTTGCTAAATTAAAATTTAAGTAATGTGCTTCTAGGATCTTTCACAACGATTTCATTGTTTTAAAACAGCAAGCTAAATTGTAGATGTAGAATTTGACTTCATTTTGTTCTTTGCTCGTGTTGGATATCTGAAAATAATGCAAAGAACAGGCATTATTTATAATTTTAGAACGTTCCTAGCTCTGGTTATAATTGAGTCATGTATCAACTAAAACAAACGGGTATAAGAGTGGTATAGTCAGGTCAAATTGTGTAACAAAATTTACTTTAATGTGCATTATTCAGGAAGTAATCAAGAGTTTTTTTTTTATTGCTTAGATTGGTGGACGAGCTCACAGCCCACCTGGTGTTAAGTGGTAACTGGAGCCCATAGACAACCACAACGTAAATGCGCCACCCACCGCCACCCACCTTTCAAACCGAAACGCATTACTGCTTCACGGCAGAAATAGGCAGGGGGTGGTACCCACCCGCGCGGACTCACAAGAGGTCCTACCACCAGTAAATATTTTACTGGTGGTAGGTAATACATACTTTTATTTTGACATACAAAACTCTATTTCACTCTTACGACCATTTATTTTATGAAACTTTAACAGATAGTCGCGTGTTTGTAGCGTTATATAATTTTCTTCTTCATTATAACTCGATCGTGGGCGGACGAAATTACTTATGGCTGACTGCAAATGAAAAGATCTTTATCTATTCGAAGTCTGATGAGTAAGCCCTCTGTTATGTTCTAAAGAATCATATTTTTTTCATTTCCGTTTCCCTTTTTACGTTCAAATGGATAAAAATAATTTGAAGAAAATGAAAGCGCCTCTTCTGAGCGATAGAGAAAATTTTGATACCTTTGCTTAATGTGTAAGCGTTTTACGTTTGGGCGATAAGGGTTGTGAATTAAAAACAAGACTGCTAAGGGAAGATCTGACAAATAGATTGTACGGTTTGTAAAAGAATCTCGTGGTTATATAAAATACCATCAGATGCTAAAGTATTTTACTATTCGTATAAACAAAAAATAGCTAGCCCTAGCCTTCTTTTTTTATGATTGAAGGATTACTGGTGGCTTTGAGACCTTTTCAGTTTCACCAGGACAGGTGCCCTCTATTAAAAATTACCACAAGGTACTATTCTGCACGTTTTATACAATTTCTAGGACACCGTTTCACTGATTCAATAATTACATCAGAACACAATCACGGAAATTTATTAGCATTGTCAATGTCCTTTGTCTGACCTATTTAAGCAATTTAAGGAGAATTGATCCACCTGTTTATATTGCTGACCGGTAGCCAGTCATTTGTATTCGTGAGAATGTTTATATTAAGCTCTATTTGCGGAGATGAACTGTGAGTCGATCTGTATTAAGTGATTACTGAAACCTAAATATATCAGGAATGCTGTTACCCCCCTAAACAACAGGGATGTCTCTAATTGGGGTGAACAACGGCTATTCCAGCCTTGAAACCAAATCGCATGATTAATTCTCGGCAGAAATATGCCAGCAGGCGAACTTAAGTAGTTTTTTTCAAATAACGTTACTAATGATACTTCTATGAGCATAATTAATAGAACATAAAAGTATTGGACATGTTTAATAATCTAAAAATTACTCCATAAAACAAATTTAATTAAATTACCTTCGCATACCATTATTTACTCGAAATAAAAACCTTAGCTAGCAGTTTTTACAAGTCGCACCGTAAAAAGGACGATGAAAGTTATGAGGGTAGGGGAAAGTCTCGTAAATAGGAGGGAGAATGGGGATAAAGGAATAATATATCAATACGAAATCTTTAATATTCGCGCGCCGGCACCGTAAATCATAACGAATGAGACCGGATCATAAATCAGTCGACGTTTTTTTTTTTTTTTTTGTGGTATTTTGGTATTTCAGTATTATTGTCGTAGGTGGCATTTATTTGGATAACATTTTAGATATATTAATAGCCAAGAATAGTTTGATGGAAATACTGTTGGTTTGATACATTATGTATGCTTACTGCGAAACCTAACTAATAATAAACATAAGTAGTTATCACTTTCTTTTTCCAAAAAAAATAAGACGTAATAAATTTAGCTTCAACTATCATCACATGGCGCATTTACGTTGTAGATGTCTATGGACTCCAGTAACCACTTAACACCAGGTGGGCTGTGAGCTCGTCCACCCATCTAAGCAATAAAAAAAACCATCGGATATATTATATTATAATATTGAAATATCGAACTACAAACTTTTGAAATTTGATTTTAAAAGCAATCATCGCTTTCAATAATTCGCTTGCAAATCAACGTTCCACCAAATTCCACTGGAGAACGTTACTGTTTCATCCTATTCGCTTGGAGCCGATCGTTGCCATGATATTTACATTGAAATGAGCTATTCGAGCCACTCGAAAAGCGGTTATTTTGTCGAATGCACCATTTGCTTAAATTTTCAATACTAAAAAGCACTAAAGCGCGTTCAGTGGCAACATAAGACGAGCCAGAAATGCTGCCTTTATTCATTCGTAACCGCGGGGCAAAGACATTTAAATTTTGATTTTGAAACGTACATTTCGAATTTTATTGTGAGATATTTTGATTGTGAAACAACAGTTTTCGTTCTATTTAAAATGTAAGAGGGTATTTGTAATGAACCTAATTTCAGTTACATAATGATTATAACTAGTCAGGTCATAAGTATTGTCACACAGTAAAAACTTTTCTTTTAGAATGCTGGCCGCAAAAAAGTTTATTGAATTCGAATTTCGAATTATTCATGAAAATAAAAATGTATACTTTTAGAATTTTACTCATTTATAAATATGGAGTGGACGCTTAAAGAAGACCGTGTTTCAGTTATTGCGTTGCATCGTTGCGGCTACGCGCCAATTCAAATTTTTAACATACTGAAAATTTTGAATATAACCAAAAGATTCGTTTATCGTACCATCAAACGATACAATGAAGACTCTAGTGTAGATGACAGGTCAAGAAGTGGTCGCCCTCGGTCTGTTAGGACTCCAGCAGTGATAAAAGCTGTGAAGGCGCGAATTCAAAGAAATCCCAAACGTAAGCAGAAACTGTTGGCCCTTCAGATGGGGTTAAGCAGAACCACGGTGAAAAGGGTGTTAAATGAAGACTTAGGGCTTCGGCCATATCGAAGAAAAACATGACATCGTTTGAATGCTCGTCTAATGGACCTGAGACTGAAGAGATGCCGCGCTTTGTTGAAGCGGTACGCGGGAAAAAAATATCGGGAAATTCTTTTTTCGGATGAAAGAATTTTTACCGTAGAAGAGAGCTACAACAAACAAAATAATAAGGTGTACGCACACAGTAGTGAAGAAGCGAGCAACCGTATTCCGCGTGTCCAACGAGGTCATTTTCCATCCTCGCTCATGGTATGGTTGGGAGTTTCTTATTGGGGCTTAACAGAGGTACGTTTTTGTGAGAAAGGTGTAAAAACGAATGCAGTTGTGTATCAAAATACAGTCCTGACGAACCTTGTGGAACCTGTTTCTCATACCATGTTCAATAACAGGCACTGGGTATTCCAACAAGATTCGGCGCCAGCTCATAGAGCGAAGAGCACACAAGACTGGCTGGCGGCGCGTGAAATCGACTTCATCCGGCACGAAGACTGGCCCTCCTCCAGTCCAGATTTGAATCCGTTAGATTACAAGATATGGCAACACTTGGAGGAAAAGGCGTGCTCAAAGCCTCATCCCAATTTGCAGGGCGTTACGTCAGAAATGACGTAATTGCCCGGGATCTAGATGTGGAGTCGCTCGAGGAGTTCATCCGGAGGCTAGCTCGTAATATGTACGAGCGGGCTGACGGTGGACCCCACGAGCATCTCCACAATATAGCTCCCTTGCACGCCAGACCACCTGATGGTCAGGCGCTACCAAGGGAGCTACTGGAACCCCCGGCTATGGTAAGATAGTCGGCTTAACCGGAGTGATATGGGAGTGCTCATAATGAGTGCCCCCATGGGACTGAGCTGTCCACACTCTTCATTTCCCCCCACACTGTTGGGGTGCCCCCCTATGGGGACCCATTTCTATCACCCGTTTGGGTGAACCACTCCCCCTTAAGGGGAGTGATTTACGTCGGTCCCTCCCCGCGACGGTCTTCCCCTTCTGGGGAGCCCCTAGCGGGTGAGCGCCAAACCAGTGCCGCGGCTCCCCCTCTGACTTGTAGAGGTGGGGCCGCGGCATGGGGCCGGTGGCGGGCCCCGGTTTAGTTGCTGACTGCTGCCCTGCTTTGTATATAGTGTATAGTTAGTTAGTTAGTTAGTTAGTAGTTAGTTTATAGTTAGTAGTTAGAGAAAAAAAAAAAAAAAAAAAAAAAAATCAAGCAGAGGACAGCAGCCGGCGCCGGGGCGACTCCTCCGCGGGCATCACTCCACCCAGGAAAACAACAAGCCCATCGTATTATATTTAAGTATTTATTTATTTTGTCGATGTGAGTGTGCCGAGCACGCTGCGAACAGTCCCCTCCCATCTCGTCCTGCATCCATATCACCCCTGCCCTATGTGGCAGGGAGCTTCGTCCCGGGCAGTGGGGATTGCCCCGAGGCCCGTTCCGTGCCCCCGAAAGGGGGTACGACGACCCTTCTTCTCATCCCAATTTGGAGTCACTCAAGACATCCTTGATTAAGGCAGCCGCCGATATTGACATGGACCTCGTTCGTGCTGCGATAGACGACTGGCCGCACAGATTGAAGGCCTGTATTCAAAATCACGGAGGTCATTTTGAATAAACTTTAGTGTCATAAGAATCTATGTTTTGTTAAGTTCATTTTGGTATATGAATGGTTACATAATGAATAAACTTGTTTCAATTATTTTACATTAAACATGTGACAGAATTTATGACCTGACTAGGTAAAATAAATATATAACTGGGAATAAATCCGGCACGGTCATCCGGCCCCAAATTAGGATTCCCTGTTTTATGGATACAAAAGACTGACATATATACATACTTATATACTTTCTTTTTTTTCTTACCTATGCTGATAGCCTTGAGAGGCTATTTCAACTTCTCCTTGACGTGTAGGTGAGCTCACGGGGCTCAAACCGGAAGTGTTGCTAACACTGGCCCTAGCAAGAGCAGTGCTTCGCAGAATCTACCACCGGATTGGAAACGCGACCCACTGAGAAGATCCGGCGAGAAACTCAGTGGGCTGTGTCTATAGGTTAATTTACTCGTCGAACCCTTCGTCGTAAGCGGCGGATTTGGCGAGGACGATGACTGATGCTTGAGGTACCTAAAAGCACAGTTAATGGAAGGAAGGATCCGTAATGGTGTGTTTAGAACCCTTATATGCGTTTTAAATATATACATATATAGCTAATAAGCACCCATATAAAGAGTAAACAAACCTATTCATCACACGAACGTTTGTCCGATGTGAGAATCGAACCCACGGCCATCAGCGTAACAGTCATAAGCGTTAACTACTAAACACCGACTAAGTCAATATCATTATAGCACTCAATCTTTATTTTTGTTAACTAGATCTGTCTGAGCTCTGAGGAATTGTTCCATACTACCTGGAGTCACTGCGGTCATCCACAGTGCGTTTCCAGAGGTATTTTTTGCCACGTACCATCCGGCTATGGAATGAACTCCCCTCCACGGTGTTTCCCGAGCGCTATAACATATCCTTCTTCAAACGAGGCTTATGGAGAGTATTAAGCGGTAGACAGCGGCTTAGCTCTTCCCCTGGCATTGCTGAAGTCCATGGGCGACGGTAGCCACTCACCATCAGGTGGGCCGCTTGCTCGTCTGCCTATAAGGGCAACAAAAAAAAAAAAAGATCATAAATTCCTTTCGTCTTTTATTTCTTAGAAAATACACACACATCATCATCATTTATAATTTTTTTCCTAATACCCTCTGCTCGAATCAAATTTTTCTATTTACATCAGTCTTGGGCAGTCTGTTCTAGTTCCTCCCACGTCATGCCCAAGACACTTAGCTTCTGCTCCACCGAGCGACGCCAAGTTATTCTGGGGCGACTTCTCTTCCTTTTGCCAGACACTTTCCAGGTCAGTGCTCTCTTTGATAGGTGGGTATCGGGCTTTCTCAATATTTTACCAATCCAATGCCACTTTCGCGTAAGGATCTCCTTCTCCACTGGTGCCTGCTTGGTGACCGTAGTAGTCGACACGGTCTGCTTAAAATGGAATTTCTAAAACCGGGAACCAAAACGTTGGTAGTTTTAATATTGAAACTTAAGCATTTACGTACAAAGTTCGCACCTGTTAGGCTCATCTATGAAATTTGCTTAACAAAAACACTTTCCGGGCCACGTGCATGTAATTAAGTTAAACTCGTGTTTGTTTACGACATTTCCCTGTGAAAATATGCAGAATTTTAAATAAGGTACGTTAGTGTTTTTCAACTTAAAAACAAGTTGTGTGTTTTTCGTCTCAGCTATGTTGTTTGCTTAGTGGCTTAACTCGCAAAGCAACACGGAATTTATATGCTCCTTAAAGCAGCTTTTTGATCATGTTTTAATTTTTTTTGTTGCTTACATGGGTGGACGAGATCACAGCCCACCTGGTGTTAAGTGGGTACTGGAGCCCATAGACATCTACAAAGTAAATGCGTCAACCACCTTGAGTTATGAGTTCTAAGATCTCAGTATAGTTACAACGGCTGCCCCACCCTTCAAACCGAAACGCATTACTGCTTCACGGCAGAAATAGGTGGAGTAGTGGTACCTACCCGTGCGGACTCACAAGAGGTTCTACCACCAGTAATAATTCAAACATTTTGCCGTTTCGATTACTTTGTAATTAACTATATTTTAACCTAAGGAATAATACGCATCTTCATGATGTACCTATGATGATTCGTAACGAACTATTGGACCAAAAATAGACACTGTTAGGGAAACATATCATAAAGTTAAAAAAAGTGTAGAGATAAATACACAGTAAAAGAAATAAACGGTGCGTTTTACATTTTGAATTTATCGAATTATTACTGAATCTCCAATTCATCACTGTACAGTTGTCGATCAAGCTCGCAACGAACCGATGCCTTATTTCGATTTCCCAATAAATTCAGTTCAATCTCACTGAGAGCCGGTTTATTTCACGATGCCAGCCGAAGAATAAATTTCCACTTCGAATATTAGAGAAGTTTCATCAACTTCCACAATAGTCCCCTACCGAGGACCCGTTACCAAATGCCGTTATTCAAATTTTACTTTTGATAAGAAAATGAATAGATATCTGAAGCGCGAATTGTTGCTAACTTTAATTGGGCAAATAAAAATCGTATTGTAATTCTTGAAGCAAAGATTTGTAGAAAAAAAAACATACTTGCTTGATTTGATTGTGAGCAACAAACTTACAGAAATTGTATTATTATAAAAATGTCATAATTTTTTTTTTTCGTATGGGAAAGTTAGAAACGTTTTCTGCAAAGTTTTTCGAAATTCAAGGCGTATTTTGAACGCATCAAAACTAAGACCTTTTGTGATATATCTTTAGAAGGGACAGTCGTAGTGCCCTCTGGAGTATCGGGAACACATCTCAAAATTGAAATGGAAAAGGGTCAAAACTCGCAAGGGCAATAACTATAAGTTTTGCGACAGAGCGCAGGAAATTGAGTTAAAGGGTATTCTTGAAAAAACTAAGTACTTTAAGAGGATATGATGGGAATACGGTAGCACATTAAGGTTTATAAGGGGAGGGTATACTATATCACAAATTCCATCATTCCATCAGGTGTTTTCGAGTATTATATGTATAGTACCTAAGCGACCGCTTCGCTTAGCTATGGATACTTAATTAAGTTATAATTAATAAATTTCATTATGTACGTGACATCTATCAAGAAAAGAAATATAAAAAATATATTATTATCGTAAGTAGCTAACCTTTTTTCTAACACCGTCTCATAGAGTTTTAAGGTATCAGTATGCTAGCCTCCAATAGCAACAATGATAGGATCTTAGAAATTTACGTAATAGCGTTGAAGTATAATGTTTTTTTTAAATTAAATCGCAATTATTAGGGTATACCTACATATACCTATAATCATACCATAACGAGTCAAATTTTGAACTTTTGCATTGAAAATGCAAGCATCATTTATTGCTTTTGCACATTTGACTTCATGACTTTTTCTTGCCAATTAATATACAGTTATTATACCTACTTTTTTGTTTTGTTTTGTTTATTTTGAGTAATACTTTTCGTATACTGTCATCCAGCCGCTATGGTAGAAATAGGTACCACCAGTAAGTGTTGGTATGATTAGTGTTAAAAATCAAAACTTTTAGATAATCGTACATAGCAGAATTATTCGTTCAACAATGTAAATTACGTAATAAATCTATTCTACAATATAATAACTACAGCGCAAAGTATATGTGAATACGGCCTTGGTTTTTAAGTAACGCCTTCAAGCCTTCATCAATAACATTAAGTTGCCGTTGAAAGCAATTAGCAAGCAATAGCGTATTTGAGAATCGTCAGTAATTTTAGATGAGCACTAAAACACAGTGTCACGTGCATAAATGCTGGCTACGTTTTTCCAGCAGCAAACATTGCACTGTGGTCGTATCGTAGATTTCAATGTTCAGTACCGACAATAAACCGTAGTCGGAAACATACACTCTGAAATCACGACCTTTACGTTTCGCGACGCAATTGCTACGCGCCTGATTGCGCATTCATTTGCGAATCAATGTAGTTCATTGCGCACTTAATTTACATTATCAAAACGTATGTGGAGCGATAAAAATGTGTAGCATTTTACTTTACCTTATTGTGATTTATATATATAATATGATATGTTCGAATCTTCTTTTTTGGAATACTGGAAATGCTTTTCGAATTATGTTGGCTGGTTGTTTGTGTATTTGAGTTACAATTTGTTGACAGTGTAAGTTATGAACAGCACTTAAAATCTTAGATGATTAGAAATCAGATATATATCGACGCTTGAAAGGCAAAAGTGACTAAGCGACAATTCGTAAACTTTACAGTAGACTAATTTAAAGTTGAAATACCTGAAAACAATATTTATTTTAACGAATCTAGCTGTAGTAGAATCTAGCTAGTAGCTGTAGGATTGAAATGATTTTAATAGACCTAGAAATATATATTTTTTGCGCATCGAATATGGTTATTGCCTATCGTTTATATACAAAGTAGTTATTGTCGCTTAGTCACATTTGCCTTTCAAGCGTCGATATGAAGGTTTAAATAAATAATCTATATAATATATAAAAATGAATTGCTGTTCGTTTGTCTCGATGACCGATTTGGCTAATTTTGGTCTTGAATTATTCGTGGAAGTTCAGAGAAGGTTTCATACGTGAGTAAATATGAAAATGCTCGGAATTATATTATATAAAAACAAACAATTTTGTTTTTCCTTTGATGTGTCCTCTGTCGGTGGCATTCCCTTTGGTTTTTTTTTAAGTTTGTTTTATACAAAAGTTTGGGACTTTTATTTATCGATTGAGGCACTACGAAGTCTGCCGGGTCAGCTAGTAAACAATAAAAGAAATTATTTCATTTCTGTAAATAACAAACAAAGCGAATTATAATAAGGCTCAAAGTCTCGTGGCGTAAAGGTTAAAACGGCCGGTGCATTATCGACCATTGCAACTGTGCCGGTCTTCGGATTTCGAAGGTCAGTACCAGTTTTTTTTACTGAAATACGTACAAACTTAACAGATATTCACGAATGACTTCCATGGCTAGGGGAATAACCTCACACAATAAAAATTGAACCAGCAAACAATAAAATATGCGTGTATGTACCACCACTCTTTTTTTTGAACCGAGCGCCGCACTTATATGTCCACCCGACTAGGGAACGCGCGGTTTATGAGGAACTAGTTCGCAGATGCTGAGAGCGGACCGTGGGCCCAAGGTATGGAATTTAGGGGCCTACCCACTAAACGACTCCCCTGCACTCTCGTTCAACGTCCGACCCCTTTGAGGTCAAAACCCAGGTGAGGTAAGGGGGTTATCGCGATGAACACTGCATCCAGACAGCAGCTCATCCCAAGGACGCCCGGATGGCAGAGTCTTCGAGTTACCTCGCAACGTCGGCCGTCTCTGTAAAGCAGTCTGTCAGGCCACTCAGTCGGTGCCGCTGGTGTCCCGGAATACCCCCTGGACCAGAACAAGCCTTCCGGGTGAGGACGTGATACATCGCCAACTGGTTGATCTTTTGATAACAGTAGTAAGATCACTCCAGAGCAGCGCGATAGAGTGCTTGTAGAGCGCCGTGCTGCCTCAACCCCCTCTGGTCACCCCATGACCTTCACCGGGGGAAAGCCGCCTCCTACAGGGGCCAGGAGGTCCGCTCGTACTGTATCCTCCAGCCCTCCGCACGACGGCAATGGGTCGGTGCGGAGAGGGAAGCGTTCTTCCTCTCTCGTTCTACCGCCGCAGGCTGGTTCTGGTTCAGCGGGGTATTCCGGGACACCATGATCACCGGCTGGGTTGGCTTGGCGGGCTGTCATGGGGTTGCGCATGGCAGTGTGGCACCATGAGTCTAGTTGTAGTGCTGACGAACTCCTCTACTCTACCCGGGTTCTGACCCCTGGCGGAGATCGGACGTCGGGTGAGAGAGTTCAAGAGGAGTCGTTTGGGGGGTGGGGCCCTAAAACATTCTTAAGCCCGCGGTCTCCTCCCAACATCAGCAGACCATCAAATCCAAGATATACCATTGCGCCCCTGGGTGCGGACATCTCGTATAAGGTTAGGCCTACTAACTAAAATAAAAATAAAAGTTTTAAGTGGTTCCTGAAGCACATACATGACACTCCTCAAACCAGAACGCATTACTGCTTCACGGCAGGAATTTTTTTTAAATTATGTTTATTACCAAACTGTAACATATTTGCCATCATTATTTAGATTACATAAATTTACAATACCAAAGAATTCTCATTTACGTTTTCGAAAGACTACCGAAAATTGGATTTGGAAACTGTCAAAACCATTTGAAATTTATTTTCGCTTCGTCCTTTTGCGTTTGTAAAAAAAAAAATGCGTTGATAACTTTGTTTCGGAACAGAAGCGGCCTTTTCTGTATTCCGACTGTTAAATTGAACCGGCTTGTATAAAAAGTCGCTTTGTGGTACCCTGAACGATTTTAGATACCTACTGTAAAAGTTACAAAAAAATATTAACAAATAATGTGCTCTTATTATAAAGGTAATGCTAGTGTTACACGGATAGGTAAATAAAGCTTGAGACGTGAGATTAAAGTCTCAACTGTTGTATAACAAACATACTACACGACAAAAATAAGCAGAATTACCTACCCGTGCGACCCCTCAATACGCCCAACAGTAACTTTTAATGCTTTCAATCATTAGTGGTTACCGATTTCACGATGGTCACCGTCCTTCGATAGTTCGACGAGCAAACTAACCTATAGACTCAAACCACTGAGATTTTTGGGGGATATTCTCAGTGAGTCGCGATTCTGATCCGGAGGTAGATTCTGCGAAACACTGTTCTTGCTACTGCGAATGTTAAGGCCTCGTAATTATTGTTCCCTTGTAGTTTAATCTGATATGCTTAACTTTAGTAATAATAGAAAGTAATGTTGTGAGTCAACATGAGTGATTAAGTTATTATCCGCAATATGCTTCGTCAGATTACAGAAATAAAGTTATCAGCAACATGCCTCGTCACAAAGTACAATACTTACTTTCAGCTGCAAGCGTCATAGGTAACATAAAGTTCCACGATAACAGCAATGCGCGCGTAGGCATCGGCTAGCCAAACAAGCCACTCTGGATCGCACCCGGCCCGAAAGTACCCATTACGCTAGCAGCATTGCCACGCTGTATGACAATGGATAATCTCTGAACCAGGTACGACCCAGACCGAGGATCGTGGCCTTGCCCTCTGAGGCGGTGGCCAATTGCGGCAATAAACTTTTTGGCCTCCGAACTCCACACACCCGTCGTTTCCACTGCCACTGGAACAAACAGGTATGTAGATTTCAGAGCATCGTACTTGGCATGCTTCGTTTTAGCCGACGATTCAAGTGATTAAGTTGTCGATTCCTAATATTACAAAGAAGCCTCGAAAGTTTAGTACAGGACTACTACAGCTCAGAGCTTAATTGTTAGTTAGTAGCTTAGTTGTTATACTGTTATATCACCTCCATACTGCCGGATCGGAGTCGCGACCCGCAAAAAAGATCCGGTGAGAAACTCAACGGGCTGATATTATATGGGTTAGGTTGCACGTCGAACTCTTTGCCGAGTTCGACGTACGGTTATCGAGTTTAAATCTACCTACATAGGTACCTTACAAAGTAAATGATAACATATTATTTTAATATTTCACGCAAATCTAGTATTAAATAAACCAAATTTAATACCTTTATGCATTCAATTTTTCGTACACCACAAAATATGTAGTAACAAATTCGTTGTTTTCCAAATCTATTTCAAAACAGCGTAAAGTTCGGAGTTTTCATAGGGGCCGGTCTCGATATGAGCAAAAATCAATTTTGTCCGCTCTCGGCTGAGTGCGTCCTTTGTGCGACAGTGAAAGGTTATCGCTATACGTTTTCACGGATCACTGGTACAGCTAACTCGCGACGGGACAGCCTTATTTGCTAATAGATAAATCTAATGTAATCGAAAGATTGAATTAGCATTCGATTTTATGGATTACATTTTTTACGGCGGGAATTTTGAACGTCAATGTTGTTTTTGGATGCAGTTGATGCTATCTTGGATCGTAATTTGTTCTATGAATATATTTACTAAGTTGGTTTGGTTTATCTGGAGCAGGATAGTTAAGTTTAAAAAATTAGGAGCTTTTAATTCACTTCCACTTTTATTAAACGGTTGCCGTTCTAACACTAGGTGCAGCAATAGAGGCCCTACAACCGTACATGGGGAACTCCTTGAAGAGTTCGACATGAAACTTAACACAGAGAATCGGCCCGCGGAGTTTCTCGCCAGATCTTTCGGCGAGCGAATTCCGCCTCTCTAGGCTGAGTCCGTGCTTGCTCACCCGTCGTAGCGAAACTGGAAAGGCCTGAAAAAATACGTAAATCCAAAAGGTCGAAAAAATATCGTCTAATTTTATACAATAAAAATTAATGTCTTGTTTTCATAGCATCCGTGTAAACAAGACTTTTAACTCTACAAGTTCAAACGGCAAAACATTCTGAACTTCCCAAATAAAATCAAATAAAATTGTATTTTGTTTATTGTAATTGTGTAAAAGATATTATTATGTTACATATATTAGTGAGTATGAAGGGTAAAATAATAAAATTAAACGCTATATTCCGCGTTAAGCGTTTTGGATGAATGCCCCATTCGTTTGATAAAGGTTAGGGAACTAATTTATAACCTTTTGTCGGATTGACTACAAAAGATGGCTTCTGTGAACCCTTTGAAAATTGACACGTGTGCTCCATGACATTCGAAGGAATATATACTTCCATTTATTGCTTCCATTACTCATATTTTCACTCAAGATTATTCTAGAATCAGTTGTAGTGCTATGCGTAAAATTAATTTGTTTTTGTTTGTTCCTGTGTTTCGCGTTATGTATGACTATTTTTAATGTTTCGGATAATTTACTTTATTTGCGAATACATGGAGGTTTTTTAAACAGCGTAGTTTGGTAATTTTACCAGTTCGTAACCGGAGGCCATAGGCATTATCACGCGAATGTTGTCGCTCATCCTGATTGAGACTGACGTAAATTCATTCTTCTGCCCTTCTCTCAGTCACTTAGGGTCGGCGCAACATGTTTTTTCCTTCCATACTCTTCTATCATATAACATTTCTTCGCTCACTTCCCTCTTACAGATAGCGTCTTTCACGCAATCCATCCATTTATTCTTAGGTCTACCTTTTCCTCTATATTCTTCCACATTCATAGTTAACACTCTCTTACCAACCTCATTTTGATTTCGTCTCTTCACATATCCATTACATGTCCATACCACCGAGATTGACGTAAATAGCGTTGTATAATAGCTATCCTACCTTTCAAATCGGAACACATAACTGCTTCACTACAGAAATAGGCAGTGCACGAACATCGACGTTGCGAGGCTCAGGCGCCGGGAGCAAGATAGCGATGCGGGGCTACACTTCTGTCATGCGCCTTCTTCACTGCACACAGCAACGCGACCCGCGACACTTGTTTGTTACTTCTTGTATAAATTGAACCAATATTATACTTGCAGTGTTACAGTCCACTCTTTTATATATTTACCGGTCTACCAAAAATTAGGACATTGACAGGTAGGGTAATCGGGGTAGTTTTTTTTTTTGGCCCGGGCCACATGGCCCCGCGCCGAGAAAGCGCCTAAGATATGCGCAGCAGCAAAGATGGTAGCAGCCAATTACTCGCCCGAGGAGAGGTAGAGGGGCTACTACGATCAACACTGCAACCAAACACGCAGCTCACCTCAAAAACCCTCAGAAGGAGTAGTCGTTGAAGCGAAGCGACTATACCATATCGGCCGTTTCGGTACAGTGGCCTGTCAGATCGTCCAGGCGGTAGATCTGATATTCAGGAATACCCCGTTGGAGCAGAATCAGCTTGATACGAAGGTGATTAATGTGATATGCCACCAATCGGTCGTTACGGGGGTACGGAATGGGCCTTGAAAAAACCCCCCTACCTGGGCGAAATTTAAAACTAGTATCAGTATTATTTACAATTTTTTTGTTATGAAATGGCATTTGAATATGCCAAATGTTATGTTGGCAGTCCATAGTCAATGGTTTAATTGAACGCCCTTGCTGTCGAGATCAAGTTTAGCAGAAAGTTTAATGTTATAAAACTTAAAATAAATAATAAAGCGTTAGTAGACAAATTTTTAAATTGAGCTTGAAATGAGAAATCCCTCGAGAAATTCGTCCCGTTTTCCCTCCTGCCAGTTAGGGGCGGTAAAGAGGTTACTACTAAGCAAATTGCATTCACCACTGCGAAATCCCTGTGCCAACTTTTCAAATATATTCTGAGGGGAAATTTCATACGTCAAATAGTTACATTTGGAAATAGTTGTTGGTTGTTAAAATTTTTGGGAATATTGATGTATGAGTCTAAATAAATCGAATTTTATAAGATTTTGCATTTTTGTGTCATTGCTTTGGTTTTATTATGCATAAAGGTATGCCATAAGTATATCATAAACATTTTGATTTTTTATCATAAAAATTGACGTTTGAATAACTTTTTTTTATTCCAGAAGGAAACCACCATTTGTTAGTAGTAGAATAAAGCTGTTTCAACATCTCTGAATTCATGTAGAATAAGTCTAAGTCAGTCTTACAAAGTTCATGATTACTCGTATGTATTTTTCAAACTAAGAAATAAACATAATAAAAGAACGGATTACAAAATTTTCTTAGATCTTCGGTTAAAATTTTACTCTTTTTTTTACGAAGCTGAAGTGTTGTGATCAGTAGGGCGTTGCTAAGCAACAGCTTGTTATTCGATATTCTGTACCTCGAGAGCCCAGGTGTAAATAATTTCCCATCAATGTCATTTCCTGTATAATTTCTTTACTAACGAAGTGGAAATAAAGAAATAAAATGAAGAGTGGTAAGCTTGCGATGCCTTATAAATGTGAAATAACTGTTGTTTTAAAATAACATTAACTCCCTAGAAATTAAAAGAAGCCAAAATGTCGGTGATAAAAACTCTCTTGAGTCATTATGGGTTTAATATTTTCATCGTGCCTATTTATACTACGTAGCAATTATTCATTCTCATAAGTTGGCTGTTACATAGATATTTAACCGACCACAAAAAAACATGATATTCAATTGGACTGCTTTTCTGTCTTTTGCTTCAAAACTTTTTTTAAATGCACCGATTTTGATGATATGGTGCTTTTGGTGTAGGTAGTCAAATTTAAATGTTATTAAGATCTTATCAGCAGCTTTCTAGTTTTTCATGGTAACACTTAATTATTAATTAATTGGCTTCGATTATATTGATATTTTCCATATTTTTTAAAATTTTGTTTTTTACCAACAAAAAAGTACTTGAAGATGGTTTTCCGTGCAAGATGTCACCGTCACGGACGGATACTGATAGTGACTTTTCAAAGCAATATTCTCTTAAAATGCTGGCCATGAGTGGATACAGTAACTATATTCTTAAAAAAAAAACATAAACAGTCTTTGAATAAAAACTGAAAGCCCTCAAAGTGTTTTCATTAAAATATAAACAAGAAAAACTGCAATAAAAAATTCATTCAAACACATCCTTCACTTAGACTCGGATTCATTTCGTCCCGGGGAGCGTTTCGGTGCGGATGCAAAAATTTATAAAAATGTTGGCAATAACAATTTTTACGCTGAAAATAACGAGACGGCGCGCGCCGCTGCATCCTGCCGTGCTTTTAATCAAAGTTGCAATATAAGATTTCATTTGTCTCTCTCTGCTGCCGGTTTAATAACAGTCTCTGAAATAGTTTACAAAGCGCGCAATTCCGTTTGTTGAATTAGGTTATAAGTTGCTATTTCCGGATAATCGGTTTTAAGTTGTACTGTTGTAGACGCGACCGGGTATGACTAGATTCATTGCTATTAAAAAGATCCTGATCAAGTTGTTCTAGTTTAGGGTTCTTTTTTTGCCTAGATAGTTGGACGAGCTCACAGCCCACCTGATGTTAAGTAGTTACAGGAGCCCATAGGCATCTGCAACGTAAATGCGCCAACCACCTTGAGATATAAGTTCTAAGGTCTCAGTATAGTTACAAAGGCTGCCCCATCCTTCAAACCGAAACGCATTACTGCTTCACGGCAGAAATAGGCGGGGTGGTGGTACCTACCCGTGCGGACTCACAAGAGGTCCTACCACCAGTTTTAAGCTCTGTTATAGGTTCGTTTGATGATCGAAGCTCACGGCTCATTTGGTATTACGTCGGAGACCCACAGACATTTAGAACGTAAATGCCGTTACCCAACTTGAAACATCACTGCTCAGTCTTTATAGTACAACGGCTGCCCCACCATTCAAACTGAAATGCATTACTGCTTTACGATAAAAATAGGCAGGGTGGCAAGTCCTATCCATGCAGACTCACAAGATGTCCTACTACCAGCAAGATATGATGATATAAAAAAATGATATAAGAAAAACACATACATAGGTCAGTTTTAAACAATATGTGTATGTGGTTTTTCTGCTAAGTGACAGAACCATGAGAGTATACAAGCAATTGTTACTAAATTTTTAGTAAATCGATTATCAATCGAAGTAAATGAAGCAGAATGTGCTCCAGCGAAGTCAAGGACAAAAAAAATATATCTCACACGTTACACTCAAACGTGTTTTTAAAATTCATTTTAAAAGGAGCTCTAGAATGTTCGATTTATCATTCTCAAGATGTATGTATGTCACTTGAACTAGGTTACTACCCACTGTATGAATAATAGTGCACTTTATGTGACAGAGGGGATTTTGTGAGAAATTCGTGTGAATAGCATTGTGGCCCCAGTCTTGCGTAAGCTGGCTTTGTCCACCACAAGCCGGCCTACTGAGGGTTTCGAGGGTTAGATGCTCAAATGTCTTTGATAAGGGTGTTAGCATTACAAATTAATATTTGTACCTACATAGATTAATTTTAATGCCCCTTAATTTGTGAGCCCTTCATGATAGCTCTGAGATTTATTTATATATTTCAGTTTCGGGAAAATTTTACTTAGTTACAGATGCAGTGAATTGTTGAATCATTCCGTCCATGTAACCCAAACTTTGCTTCGAGACAATAATAGATATAACCATACTATTGACTCTTGAGGACTCTGAGTATTTCCTACTTGGCTAATATGAGCAATGAACTAGTAGGTAAATCTATGATTCGCCGAAAAAAACCTTCTAGATTTCTGTTTGTTTTGAAATTGATATCCTTTTTTTACGTATTATCATTATATTTCCTCAAGCCCCCAACAAATCTATTCTCAGCTTTATTCCACGTGAAAACTCGACCCAGGCCATATCGATTTTACTCTCAATTCCACACATATACGGTCCGTTGCACCTTTTAGAGTGCAATAAAAATAATCTTCTTTGTTCGCCCGTCCATACGAGCTCACAAACGGGCGTATGATAACAAAAGCGCCCTACACAACGGAACTTGTTATATTAATCTCAAAAAGATTTTTTATTTATTGCTAAAACGGGCTGACGAGATCACGACCCACCTGGAGTTAACTAGTTACCGGAGTCCATAGATATCAATCCCCTAAATGGAGCTTAGCACTTAGTGACGTCATGAGTTCTAAATTTTCAGTTCTTACAGTACAACTACTCTACCAAACATTCAAGCCGAAACGCATTACTACTTCACCATAGAAATATGTAGGGTAGTACCTACAGGTGTGGACTCACAAGAAGTCCTACTACCAGTATGAATTGAATTCGAGAATAATTTGAAGATGAATCAACATTACATTGATCGTAAATAACACGATTATGTCTAATTAGGTCTAATAACATGTGTCAAAAATAATTGATAATGGTAATTGATTTTGGATTCCATTTTTTTTCCAAACGCAAAAAAAATCTCAGTCAGAAATATTCATTGGCACAGTAGTAGGATAAATAATAAAGGCTCATAATTATAATTAGTGCAAATGATTATTGTTGATCCTCTATTCGATTTTATATTTTACGCAAATGTTTATTCCATTAAAATTCAATTAGACAGGATTAAAAGGCTTGACTATAATCCTGTAATCAAATTCAAGATGAGTGGCGTCTCGCTTCTATTACTGTAAAGCGCCTGAGACCTCTTGCACGTAATTCTCAGAACTATACTCGCAATATTGCTTTGGTTTAATTTTGCTCTGTAGGTAAAATTAGTTTCATTGCAATGATCTTGCAATTAAATTCAGGCGGAATTAAGAAAAATTGTATGAATTAACCAGATGATTTTCGATGCCAAATGAAATTTTTAAACGACATCGGCCAGCAAAGTTAAAAACTGTGGATAAATATTTAAATCGCATTCCTGTACTTTGTTTAATTTATGTTTATCAATTTGGTAACACCTTCTAAGTTTCTTCTTGAATCTTCGTGCAACTCTCTAACCTCTCTACTATGAATGTTGTGCACTAAGCTGTCTGATATATTATATCATTCCATGTAAGAACTTTCGTTTCGCTTAGTTTTCCTTGGGAAGTGCTCTGAGAGAGTCTTGTTTGCTTCGTTTTTACTACCGCTCCATCTGATATCGTAGCAGAGCTGACTACTTAAACAGAGCTAACCTAAGCAAAGCTTACTACCTAAGCTGCAGCATTCATCCACAGTGGCCGTCCAATAATCATTGTTGAAACACACCTGTTGCATTGTGGTAAATGAGCGTAGATTGTATTTATTGTTTTTGAGATATTTACGAGTATTTATTTGTCTTTGTATGACAAATTAAGGACTGAATATAAAATTAGATTGAAGTCATCGTGGCCTAAAAGGTAAGATGTCCGGTCCATTCGTACGTAGCGATGCATCGATGTTCGAATCCCGTCGGCAGGTACCAATTTTTTCAATGAAATACGTACTTAACAAATGTTCACGATTGACGTCCACGGTGAAGGAATAACATCGTATAATAAAAATGAAACCCGCAAAATTATAATTTGTGTAATTACTGGTGGTAGGACCTCTTGTGAGTCCGCACGGGTAGGTACCACCACCCTGTCTATTTCTGCCGTGAAGCAGTAATTATGTTTCGGTTTGAAGGGCAGGGCAGCCGTTTTACTGTTAAAAGTGAGACCTTACAACTCGATGTCTCATGGTGGGTAGCGGCATTTACATTGTAGATGTCTATGACCCCTGGTAACCACTTAATATCAGATGGGCCGTCAGCTCGTCTACCCACCTAAGCAATAAAAAAAAGTAATACAAAGTCGATGCATCGCTCTTGGCGGCTGGGTTTGAAAAAAAAATAGTGTCATGGCGGAAAAAAATCTTAATACACAAACATTACCAAGTTTTAGGACCTGAATTACAAGCTGTGTTAAAAAGTTTAGTTACACTACAATGCCCATTTTATTAACTATAAGATCGGTGCTTACACTGGTGGTACGGTAATTTGCTACCACCACCTTGCTTAGTTCAGCCGCAAACGCTTTCAGTTTCATATTTTTGGTCATATAATGAGATCGAGAATGCATTCATCATCTAAATGTGTGTAATCACTTAACACCATGAGTTCTATCTACTCCCAATACATTCTTCTGACTTGAAGGTATTCTGATAATATCATTACAGAGGAATAAAGAACGACATTATTTGTCGGCATTAGCCTAATAAGACTAAGCTTTTACGACCTTCTCAAAGCTGGAAATAAAATAAAAATACTATAGCTATTATAATACAGATATATATGATACGCATTATGTATCACCTAGAAATTGGTTTTGGTAATCGTAGACCTATTTATTTCGTCCCAATAAAGATATGTTGGCACTAATATGCGGTCTCCTTACATTAATTTCGGTAATCTAGAATTATCATTAGGAGTTCTACAATGTATTCAATTATATTAATTTTCGGAACAATATTACATCATTTGTATGTACAATTTTTATATTTATTTATAAAACTTTGCGAGTATCATCGTAGCAGATGACTTTCTATGTAATCCAAAAGTAATTTATTTTAATAAATCAGTTAATTGAAAAATAAATAATTAGAGTTGAAGTAAATGAATTAATAATTAGTAAATGAATAATTGAAGTCAATGTTAACGAAAAACAAACGGACGATATTGTTACTCAATTTTGTGATTAAATCTTAGAATTTTTTTTGGATTAAGGCAAATAGTTGCCGATAAAGGTGTGATGACCGATTCCTGATGGACTTAGGTAGTTACTTGCCTAATACGAATGCAAGTACTGGACAGCGTTAGATTATTATAACGAAGACAGACATGCTAGTATTTTTAAGTATAACATATGTAAATATATACTAAATTATTTGTAAAAAACTAAATGACATATCATTCCTAAAATCTAATGAATATAAAAGATATTGGTTCAATAAATTGAATTTGGATCATAGTTGAGAAATACCCTGCACTTTAGTGTATATTGCAGTAATAAAGTAAAAAAATATTTATAAAAAAGTTAGTTGCAAAGTTAAAAAGGGAGAAATTCCGTAAAAGCGGTAGCAATTAATAAAGAAAGGAGGTGCTTGTTAGCATGCAAATCCGAGTGCAATGCTACGAAGATTCTGCAGCAATATTCGAGCCATTACTGTTTGTGCGACTGTAATTACAAAGAGGTTTGTAGCTAGAAGAATTAACAAACACTATTTAACCATTAGAGCCAACTTAAAAACAGTTTTAAATTATATTATTGATTATTACTATTATATGATTTCATTTTTTTTCCTACCTATGCTGATAGCCTTGAGGGGCTATTTCAGCTTTTCCTTGACGTGTAGGTGAGATCACGAGCGTCAAGCCGGAGTGTTGCTAACACAGGCCCTAGCAAGAGCAGTGCTTCGAAGAATCTACCACCGGATCGGAAACGCGACCCACTGAGAAGATCCGGCGAGAAACTCAATAGTATATGTCTATGGGTTAATTTCCTCGTCGAGCCCTTCGTCGCAAGCGGCGGGTTCGACGAGGACGGCGACCGGTGCTTGAGGTACCTAAACCCATCGTTATGGATCGGGAGGATCGGTAATGACGTGTTTAGGGTGACGTCGACATGATTTCATGTTTACTATGGTTGTGTATTGCCAATACAGACAGTATTATGTATATATTTGATCGTATACATTGTATATTTTGATATGTTCTGCTGTAACTCTTATACAACCTTTTATTTGTGAAAACAAAGCTGCCTATTAACACGTCGAGTTCGTTATGCGGCTTAAAAAGCCCCGTGTGGGTGTCCGCGGCAGTCAAAACTGCGTTCGTTAGCTTGGTGCGGGAGGCGACAATTTTGTGAGGCCATTGTAAAGAAGTCCAATTTTACCTCGAAAAGACGCACTGGCCGAAAGTCCTTCAAAAAGGTCCCGCAGTCAACATGTTCAATTATTGAATTAAATTCCCCTTTATCAAAATGTTATCAGATGTCTTTGTTTGGACCATACAGTTTAACCTGTCCGAAACATGTGTTGCCATTTCAAATGTAACTCAAATATAAAAATCACTTTTAGAAGGAAACACAAACACAGTATTCAGAAAATATATTTCCACTATTGACGACGCTTGTAGCTGAAGCGTATTGTACTTTTTGACGAAGCATGTTGCTGATTACTCTGCTTCTATAATCTGACGAAGCGTGTTGCGGATAATAATATGTACTTTTAGGTTATTTCCACTTTAGTCATGTAAGTGGGAATGCATTATAGTTTGAAGGGGTTTAAAGGGCGGGGCAGCCGCTGTAACTATACGGAGACCTTAGAACTCATATCTCAAGGTGGGTGGGGCATTTACGTTGTAGATGTCTATAGGCTCCGGTAACCACTTAACAACCAGGTGGGCTGTGAGCTCGTCCACCCATCTAAGCAATAAAAAAAGTACCACGATTTAGGAAACAATTTACTAACCGCGATATACCCCATCCAGAAGGATACCGAAGGTTGAGCAAAGTGGAGGAGTTTAAGTAGAAAAACAAGCCCTGACAATAGACCAGGAAAACGCTAGGAAGAAGTAAATGAATAATCAAGCGGAGATAAGTCATGAGCGGATCTCACGAAATATTAGCTTACTACGCATTAGACTTTTTCTAAGATTTTGCTTATGGTTTCATTGTCTCTTATAGTTCATGTTAAACGTAACGTTAAGTAGTTCACGTTGTAAATTTATATTTATCAATACTAGAGGTCCCGCAGCAGTCGAAATTCGACTATAATTAATTGGAATTGTAGGTTTGTACACTATTATGATTGTATTTTATACGTCTATAATCACAAATTTCGCCAAGACTACACTATAAAAAATATTAACAAAGACAAACCATATTCTATTTTCAATTTGACAACAGACGTCAAGAACAAAAGTTTGACAATAAATAGTATGCATGCGTGTGTGGGTCAAATACATGGTATGTAGTGTGTGTAATGTTTTCTTTATCGATTTAATGTATCTTTTATGCATGATTTAAAAAAAAATTAACATTGTGCACTTCCTTTCTATATTCTCTATAAGTGTGGAAAATTTCATACTCCTCCGTCCGCGCAATTTTCTTAAAAAGGTATACAAAGTTTTTGCTTCACGTATTAATATATAGATATTAATATTTGTTTCCAAGCATTCAATAAAAGAATATATCTCTCACCGTTTGTACTCCATATTGCACTAACACTAATATTTTCAAAAACCTGATCAATTAAGTATTTTTTTCTTTTCAATTAAGCAACATCCCCTCATATTTTACTCGCACAAATCTAAAATTACAGAATCTCCATCGAAAATAACGAAGCGAAGCTTCACAAGTCTCTTATTTAATAAAATAGGCTTTCCCTTATTCGCCTGTTTATTTCATTCAATCGACCTCTGAAATTTTCTGATTTGTGCAATTTATTAACTCGAATTTTCCCATGAAGAAAATTGAGCAAGACTGCGGGCCTTATTTAATTTTGATCAAAATTCATCGCCAGTAAACCTTTCATGTTTAAAGCATCGTTTGTTGCTTTAATTGTTTTTGTTTAATTTATTTGGGATCTTTATTATTAAGCCCGTGATTTCTTTAGAGCTTGCATCGATTTATATATTGATAATACTTGTAGCATTTACTTTTGTTTCTCATTGTGTGATTATTTCACGGGAAAACTTTGTAAAACAGTCGTGGATATTTTAATACGTTTTAACGAATATCGTCATATTACGAGAAACTAAATCAAAACAGAAGTTTGTACAAGATTTGGCCTCATCACGCTTTAATACATTTGGTGATTAGAATTGAGAATTTGTCGATTTCAATTATCAAGTAATTTCTGCGTCTTGTTGTTAAGCTTTTTTTTATTGCTTGGATGGGTGAACGAGCTCACAGCCCACCTAGTGTTAAGTGGTTACTGGAGCCCATAGACATCTACAACGTAAATGCGCCACCCACCTTGAGATATAAGTTCTAAGGTCTCAGTATAGTTACAATGGCTGCCCCACCCTTCAAACCGAAACGCATTACTGCTTCACGGCAGAAATAGACAGGGTGGTAGTACCTACCCGTGCGGACTCACAAGAGGTCCTACCACCAGTAATTACACAAATTATAATTTTGCGGGTTTCATTTTTATTATACGATGTTATTCCTTCACCGTGGAAGTCAATCGTGAACATTAGTTAACTACGTATTTCATTGGAAAAATTGGTACCCGCCGGCGGGATTCCAACACCGATGCATCGCTAAATACGAATGCACCGGACGTCTTATCCTTTACGCCACGACGACTTCATACATGTTTCTGTAATCTTCGTCATTTCTGCGTCTTGTTGTTAGCCATTGTTGTTAGGTGCTTTAGGCGACTATCATTATAGAAATCTACATAGAGGCCCTATAGGCAACAGTAAATGCCTTCAACTGGTTAATATAATAAGATTGACAAATGTTTAACATGTCCATCACACTCATTATAATTACCTATTATAATTACTAATATATTTTAATCGTAACGATTTGTGAAATCCTAGGTACAAGATGGTTACAACTATTAGCATTTAAGAATGGAATAGACCCAATTCAGTATTATTGAAACCTCGATCCTGTGTTTTAAGATGATTGACGCCATTCATTTTGTCTATGGGCGCCGGTAAATACGTCGCGTTTAGAGGACCTATGTGAAGCAATAAAAAAAAATACTATGAGTTATTTCTGTATTGTATTGTATATTGAGTTGAAATCCGGTTTCTGGGTAGAAGGAATTATATGTAGCCTTTAAAGCTGGAATAACTATACAGTCTATACACTATTGTTCTTGAGATCATCTACGTCAATCAAAAATATTGCTTAAAAAGCACAACACAGAAATGTACCATAATAAATGAGATCCCATACCACAATTACACTGTTAGGGATATTTAATTTTATAATTAATTAGGGTAAAAAGGGTAGTGTGAAAAGCCCTTAATGGGCAAACAAACAGTTTTGAAATATTTGTCTAACAATTTATATGATGAGTAACACAAAATTGTATCCGGTTACATCATTAAATTGAAGTATCTATCGTAATTAATAATCCTTACCGTAAATTTGTATTAATAGAGTAAAGTATTTTTGAATTTATTTCTGGTCAAATATCGGATATTGTAAACGATAACCATAATCCTCCTGACCTTAGTATATAAAAATAGTATAATAAATAAACACCCACTGATTGCTAGAAATAATTAAAAAAAAATATTTAACTAGCTGACCTGGCAGACTTCGTAGTGCCTCAATCGATAAATAAAAGACCTAAACTTTTGTATAAAATAAACTTAAAACAAGCAAAAGAAATCCGTCCGACGGGGGACACATCAAAGGAAAAATAAAATTGTTTTTTATTTAATTTTTATTTAATTCCGAGCATTTTCATATGTTTCTACCTTTTAAACCTTCCCTGGACTTCCACGAATAATTCAAGACCAAAATTAGCCAAATCGGTCCAGACGTTCTCGAGTTTTAGCGAGACTAACGAACAGCAATTCATTTTTATATATAGAAACTAGCTGATCCGGCAGACTTCGTAGTGCCTCAATCGATAAATAAAAGACCTAAACTTTTGTATAAAATAAACTTAAAACAAACAAAAGGAATCCGTCCGATAGGGGGGTATATCAAAGTAAAAGCAAAATTGTTATTTTTGTTTAATTCCGACCATTTTCATGTTTATCTACCTTTTAAACCTTCTCTGGACTTCTATTCCACGAATAATTCAAGACCAAAATTAACCAAATCGGTCCAGCCGTTCTCGAGTTTTAGCGAGACTAACGAACAGCAATTCATTTTTATATAATTACTAGCTTTTGCCCACGACTTCGTCCGCGTGGAATAGTTCACAACTGAATATGCAAAATTAAATGTATATTTTTCAATATTTCTGAGAGATTTTCTTAATATTTGTTTCCGTAAGAACCTTGTACAGAGTATTAGAAAACTACAAAAAAAAAAAAAAGCCAAATCGGTCAAGCCGTTTTCATGTTATGTCGTGACAACGGAAAACGGGTTTCATTTTTATATATATAGATAGATTAAGTTTTCGAAACACTCATATACATATGAGAGTACATTGTTGATAGAAATAATTGAGCTGAACTAATAGGTCGTTAAATCGATTTGATATTGAGTTCGACTTTTATTATACTCAAATGCATATTACGAATAAATAATCAATGTTTGATAATCAATTTTGAAATGAACGAGATAGCAATTAGAGTGTTAGAATTAATGAGATCATGTCGCTAAGGATCGTGAAAAATAAATTTTAAGCCGGTAGTGCTGATCAATCGATAACAAGGTCATAGGTGGCATGAGCCAAATTTTGTATGACGTAATCATTGTTAATTGTTATTGTTCAAAGTGGATTAACAAGACAAGGTCAATTTGTTCATAGAGCCCTATTGTTAATTAAATGCACTGTTTTTTTCTAATATGGAAGATGTATATTTAGTGTTTGTATATGTTGGTCATCTCTCTTGGACGTATTGTTGTTGAAATAAAAAGATTTTGGGTAAAGATTTCAAAGGTCTTATAAGTAAATTTAGAAAACAATCAGTCATCAAGTAATTCATCTACTGAAATGTCTTCTTGATTGTGGTACTGTAATAAGATCATTATTCTCATAGTAGTTACCTTCGAATAAAATAAAAATCTTTATTCATTTCCAGGTATTCAAAATCATGGATTAAATAAGGAGAAGACCAAATGATTTCTAAGTTATTAATTCAGGAGACTAAAAATTCAAATTCGCTTTGATAATTTTGGTTGCGTAATCATTTTTAGAACAAAGAGCATTCGAGATTTCTTTCCCTCCTTTCCGTATTAAACATGGAAAGGTCGAAATTGTCGGGAATTCCAGGAGTACAGGAATATTATAATTTGGCGTTCGTTTGCCTTTTCTTCCACTCAAAAAACATGAAGTCTCCGAGCACGTGTATTGTTACGACAAAAGAGAGTTTACCGTTGAATTGTGCGAATGAATAAATTCCTTTAGGCATATGATGCTTTTTTAAATATGAATTTTTACTTTTCTAACAACGGCTTCGTTTTTTTTTGTATCTCGTTTTGTCGAAATATGGGTGATGCTAAAGACATTTTTATTTGGAATCGAGCTCTCTGTTATTCGTGTTTCGATGGTAGTAGATAATTTTGGGATTCTTATTGGAATCAAAATAGATTTTAATGAATAATAACTTTCTTAATTAGTTCTCCACTAATCAGCATAAATAAAATGAGGCTTTCTTTGTTCACGTATTACGCAAAGCTACTAAATACATTTTGATTAACTAATTTTTAGTTTGAATTCTATTCTAATTAATTATATTCAGCCTTTGTGTTTTTTTTTTGTGTATGGGGCAGATGACCCCCGAAACCACTGGACAGGTTGTTGTTCAGATTCCCATATGCGTTTAATAAGATCGTATAGTCTGAGATGCAAGGCTTCTCCGCCGTATTTACACAATTCAGGTGGAAGGTGGTCAGTGCTTGGCGCTTCATTGTTCTTAAGCCTCATAATAGCGTTTCTGATTTCTTCGAAGCTCAGTGCCTCCACTTCTTCTTCCTCCGCGGGATCTATGTTTTCATGTAGGTGTATCTTCCGTCGGCGGTGGGCAATTCACAAAAAAGGTAGCCGGAAGAAATGCAGTACCTACAGAGGACTTGCTTTACTACCCACGGCGTACAAAATACTATCTCACGTTTTACTAAGCAGACTAAAGCCATATTCAGACAAAATCATTGGTTATTAACAGTGTTGCTTCAGACTTAATCGAAGCACAGTAGACCAAATCTTTACTCTGAAACAGCTAATGGAGATAAGATAGGAGTATGCATAAAGTTATTCATTCGGTCTTTGTAGATTTTGCTAAGACTTGCGACAGCATAGATAGATAGAGTCTATATAGAATCTTCACCCGCTTTAAAATCGCACAGAAGCTTGTGAGAATGGTGGAGGTTTCTACTAGGGAAAGTAGAAAAACGGTATGAGTTGGTGCTACACTCATTGATTAATTTGACGTTGTGATTGGATTCAGGCAGGGGAAGCTCTGTCACTAATGCTGTTCAACCTGGCACTTGATCACGTCAAACGGAAAGCGAACATACTCTATGGTGGAGGGTGTCACAATGGAAAGTATAAGGTGATAGGGTATGCCAATTACCTTGCTCTTCTAGGAGAAAGGAAGCAGCACGTTAGATACGCAATCAACTGCCTCCAACAAGAAGACTCTTGGATTGGCCTTCGTGTAAGCCACTAGAAGACAGAGTATCTTCACATGCGTCGGTTCAAAAACATAAGACGGAAGCGAAAATACTTAGTTGTGGCAAATACGAGGTACAAACGAGTGGCTAATTAACGGTACCTTGGCTGCAATGTGTCTGACACCAACAACTGGGAAGACGAGATCGAAATACGTGTATAAAATAGCCTACGATGCAATGCAGCCCTACGTCCGGTTCTCTCTTCGAAGTTACTAAACAGTTGCACCAAGATTGCCAAATATTCTGGGGGAGATGAAGGCACGGAGGCTCGTATGGTTCGGATAATAATATGTAGTGCGTATGTAGCAGGATTGGGCTATGAAACGGATATACGCGAGTGTACCGGAGGAACGCCGCCCCTTAGGGAGGTTCGAGCACCACTGGTTTGACGCTGTGGAAGAAAATGTACGTGAACTCAAATTGTTTGACTGGTAAAGTGTTGCTCAGCGCTGGGATGAATGGCGACGTATATTTTCGGGGGCCAAGACCCGTTTTGGGGTCATAGCGCCAACGCAGTAGTAGTAGTATTCATTGTGTTTACGACAATTTGTAAATTAATTAAAAATACAAACGCGTAAACAGTTATATGGGAGACGGCGTTTTTCATTTTCTGAATCGCATTATTTTTATCTTAATATAAAATAAAAATTCATTTCCGATTGACTCTTATAATCTCCATTAGCGTAGTCGCATTCATAGCAATAAGTTAAAATGATGTTCATTTACAGTGTAATTATAAAAAATTATTTGATATGAATACAAAAAAATTTAGAAAGAACTTAAAACCGTCGAATTCTCAAATGTACGAATCGACAAAATGAAATTTGGTTCAAATACCCAGTTTAAAAAAACAAGTAAAAGAAGTGACACCTCAACAATGAAAACTCAAGGACGAAGAAGTTGAAATCAAATCTCCGAGTCATGGCGACTGAAAACGTAGTTCCAGACGTAATTTGGTGTCTGCTAGCAAATATCGAACTAAACTCGGTATCGGCATTAGAGCTGGCTCCCCGGACTGGTGAATAAATCTAGATTTACGTTTAATGTTGAAAGTTTTCCATTTTTATTTGCCCGCTGCCTTTTTCGATTTTTAGGGATTTGCGCTCATCCCTGGTGCTTTAGGTTGGCTTGCTGAACTAGTCTCTTATTAGTCTTTAGTTTGTTAATTTTATATCGTATATTAAAGAACTTTGCTGTTTTATTGATATGGCGTCCTCGGCGTTTGGATCTTTTTTTTTTGTCGGGTCCTGAAACTTCCTCGAGGTCCCCGCGTCTAGGGAGCGCGCGGACTATATAGGAGTGGTCCGCGACAGTGAATGGCGGGCCCAAGAACATTTTTAGGGTCCTTATGCACTAAACGACTCCCCTGTACTCTTACACCCAACGTCCAATCTCCACCCGGGGTCAGAACTCGGTCAGAGTAGTGGTTTCCCGCGGTCAACACTAGCACCCCCCTAGGCGCGTGGACCTCGTGGAGGTTCGGCCCATGGACGGAAAAAAATATGCATTAACTTGCACTGATTAAATTCTCAATCATTTAGGACAGGCAAGATGGAATTTACTTCTATTGACTATGCTAATTTGAACAATTTGAGGGTTTCCACATAATACTGGAATTAAAAGTATGAAATTAAAAGTATTAAAAATCCTTACGAACGTACATATTTATTTAGGAAAAAACGGTACATGCTCCATTTATGATTCAATTATACATGTTACACATAGTCACTTCGCTTGATTAGAAAACAGTAGGCGTCTTAATCACTTGATCACAAATACTTCAAACTTTCAGTGTATCTATTGTTACCGATCTAAGTTCCAATCCAATTGTGTGGGGAAGTTGTGATCAGATGTTTTGACGACCACGATAACACTGCCCCTTCTGTATCCTTTTTATTCGCGAAACGTCCAGTAAATAGTAAAGTTTTAATGTTGGTCCAGTGAACAGAGCGGTTGCCGTTTCATTGCTTCACCGAGAAATTTTTGTTGCATTTGTATAGCGATCTGGAATAATTGTGCACTTCACAGAAAACGGGAAAACAATTTGGCAACGGGTATTTTTGAACAATGTACCTGGAGTGATTTTGTAACAACGTTGCATTCGTTTCATAGTTGATTTAATTTTATTTACTATTCCAACTCAAAAGAACAGTAATGTTTTATGTTTCAGGTACATAGATTTTTCATACAAAATCTAAAATTTTACCGTTAATACATAGTTTCATTAAATTTAGCAAATTTGTATTCTTTAAACGAGAGAAAGTTTGTAAGAAACTAAACAAAATGTACACTGTACAATAAAATTGAAAAATTTATTTAAATCAACAGAATTTGATTCTTTTGTTTTTCATTGTATTAAGAGACTGATTCGGTGGTGCTATAGTTAACGCTCATAGCTGCTGGGCTGAGGTCGTGGATTCATTTACTGCACCGATCAAAGATTCATGTGATGCACAAGTTTATTTGCTTTTTGCCTGGGTATTTAATATCTATATATGTATACGCCATTACTAGCAAACGCAGTGTGGGACGGCCACCTACCAGATGGACCGACGACCTGGTGAAAATTGCTGGGTCACGTTGGTTGCAGGTGGCAACGGACCGGCCACACTGGACATCAGTTGGAGAGGCCTATGTTCAGCAGTGAACAGTAGACAGGCTGAGATGATGATGATGATGATGTGTATATACTAGCTTTTGCCCGCGACTTCGTCCGCGTGGAATAGTTAGTTCGGCATAACGCTAAATTTTACCCGCCTCTTCATTTACGTAGAATATCATTTTTATAAAAACACCTTCACAAATAATGCTTTATTAATAGCATAAATTTGGTTAGCATAAAAAACGTTATAGAGGGCCAGCCTTAACATAAATAGACATATGCTGTTGCGGACTTTTTTTATATCTTTTAAAGGGGAACAATTCTCTCATACATTATTTTAGCGAAACTTTAACCGCTTCCGCAGCACACGCAGTGGAAGCTATCAAAAAGGAAAAAAACCCCGATTTTGAAAGATTATTTATTGGTGCTCCGCTTACATTGGTCTTAGCGTGATGTTATATAGCCTATAGCCTTTCTCGATAAATGGGCTATTTAGTACTGAAAGAATTTTTCAAATCGGACCAGTAGTCCCTGAGATTAGCGCGTTCAAACAAACAAACTCTTCAGCTTTATAATATTAGTATAGATTTAAACGTATATAAGTATATATCGGTCTCTGGTTCCCATACAGTACAGAGAAACCAAGTTTGAAGCCAGATGACCGTGTGACTTAAGCCCGGTAAAAAAGACTATTCTATAGTCAAATAAACTGCTTAAATTCTTTACACGGAGTCCAAAATTGGTTAAGATAAACCCATAGCCAAAAGTGTAGTAGTTATATGATTATTGGAGTTTCACTGGGTCACATTTCGAAGGTGAGCTCACATTAAAGGCTAGTTCACCGATCACTGCTGTTTATCAAGACTAATTAATCTCATCCTATACATATCACTTCCAACACACTATTGCAATACGCTTTAATGGTGATTGAACCTTCACGCTGTGGCTCGGTAACTTGAATACTCAATACGCTGTTTAAGGTAAAAGGGTTTATCTATGATGGAGAATTCGATAGTACCAGCTTTGTGGGCTCCATTCATAATGGAGAGAGGGTCGATAGGTCAGGGCCGTATTTAGGTTCGGAAGGCTTAGGATCTTGCAATGTATATTTTCTAAGTGACGTAAGTAGGGATGGGAACTCAAGCTGATTTATGTGGTAATTTGAGCCCATTTCGCACAATGTGTATGTCGGTGCTGATCTGCTAAGCTGTCTTTGTCTTGACATCGGAACGCAGAATTACTTAGCAGCATATTTGAATTTGAGCTCATTTACTCTACATTTACCGAGTCAATATATATTTTTAAATTTAATGTAGTAGAATGTCAGATTTGTCGCGAAGAAGTGAAATAATTATAAATTTACTTATTGACGCTTTTAATACATAGATAGGGCATGTTTTGGGCCACACGTTGTAACTATACTTGAGACCTTAGAACTGGTATCTCAAGGTGGGTGGCGCATTTACGTTGTGGATGTCTATGGGCTCCAGTAACCACTTAACACCAGGTGGGCTGTGAGCTCGCCCACCCATCTAAGCAATAAAAAAAAAAAAAAAAAAAAAAACACGGGTAAGTACCGTTATCCCACCTTTTTCTATCGTAAGAGAATTATATGTTCGGGTTTAAAATGTGCGACAGCTATTTTACGAATAAAAATTTCAACGTCATATCTCGGAGTGATTCGGCGAATTCACGTTCTATTGTCGATTATCTCCTGTAACCACAAAAGCACAGTGGGTGCTCATCTAATAGGACAACTACAGAAAAATTCGAAATTCTCGACCGATTCCCATTATTTATAATTATTATACATTTATTTTAGAATTCAAAACATAGCAGATCCGACGACGTAGGTCTCAAAATTTAATCCTGAGTACGTCCACGTGACACGGGGTGTTCGGGTATCGAATTTGTTGCTATGTCGGTATCAGGTGTGACGCTGTTTTGAAATTCACTGCTCACTGGCTGTCGATGGGTAATGCGGGTATCCTTTCCCGAGAATACGATCTTCTCTTTTATGGTGTTTGTCCCCTTTGTAACGGTGTATAAAGAGATCCGCGAACCCGTTTAGTCGTAACTGTATTTCGTCAGCAATACTTCATCTTTGATCCTTTAGTAAAGGCATTAGCAATTGTGGAACTGTTTCTATTGATGTAGTAAATAAGCAGTTCTTTCTGGACATTTAAATAAAATTCGCTTTTTATGTACTTATTACAAATCTTAGTTTTATCACGATGTCTTTCAGTTTTTATAACCGTAAAGTTTTTTTTTTTGTGATTGTAGATACTTTTCTCATGTAGGTAACCTTTTATGATAAGTTATTTTATAAGTCACATAATTTCAAAGCTTTTACTGGATCTTTCACCTGGTAGTTAAATAATTTTTGGACATTGTCAACTAATATTGTTAAATCTTTAATTTTTCACCGTGAAATTGCCTTCAAATTAGTGTACTTCATTGCTCACAATGAAGAAGTCACAAACACAATTCACCCAAAAGGACAACGAACTATTTCATTATTAAAATTGATCTATACTAGAATAAACATTTCAAAATAATAAATAAATGACAATCAATATTAATCAATAAATGACAATAAATATTAAACTTTATTGAATTTGGTTTAAAAAAATTATGGAGCATATTGGACCTCTAATGATTCAAGAACTATCAATAGTAAAATTATCAAAAAAATGTATGGTGTCGTGGGACACCGGATAGGAACGAAGTTCCTTATTATAAAATATTAATTTTAAGTTCTATTCGAGGTATAAAGAAAATAATTATTCGGGTATACATTCTTTATTATGTTTTTTTTTATCGATAACAAAAAAAAAAACTACTTTACAAAGTTATCAACTTTATTTTATTCACAATGATTAAAAAAAAATATATATAATAATACTATACAAAGAAACAGCTATTTAGATGATAATAATGGTAGTAACCGTCATCACGTGGACTATACATTAGATACTGTATAGCCATGATACTAAGACTATACATAAATAATAAAAATCTTACGTTACGGACATTTTTTCCCAGTTAGGGTACCCCTCCGCATCGTCCCATAAGGAACTTCGTTCCAAAAAACTCCGCATAGAATTAATATTTGAAAAGATTTTATAATTGAAATAGAACAAACCTTGTTTTGTATTGTTTTTTTCTTCATTCATACGGCCACAGAGAAACGGACCGCTATGTTTTCTGCAAACAAATAGTTTACGGACCAAAGAATAACATCGCTAATTCCAGCGACAAAAAACGATACGTGATACTCTTTCTCGTGATATTCTTTCTTTTTAATCGGGGGAATCGTGGGATCGCCCAAGTTTTGCATAATATTTTTTATATCAATTGGAATGAACGAATTGTGGCATATCATTGTCTGTTAAGTAGCTTTGTGCAAAAAATTAACAACGGCACAACATCAAAATGTTATTAGTTACTTTTAAAAGGCGTGATACTTGTCATACTAATTATCCCGTCACAGTTCGGTATCTTACTTAATGAAATGTATATAAAAACCACGTTTAAATATGCAATTATATAAGACAGTAGCTATATGTATTAAAATTTTATTTAAACGATTTTTTATTTATTTATATTATTAGCTAAGTTAATTAATGAACTAATTGATTCTGTAGAACTTCTTTGAACAGTTTTTAGGATTTAACGGTAGACATCGGCTTTGATATTATTATATCTTTGACGTGTATGAGCGACGGTTACCACTTATCATCACACATAGAATAAATGCATCAACCTATAGTGATAACAAAACTCGCATGGCAGTGGGTCGGGTATTATGTTTTTTAAAAAGACGCGTGGGCGGACCGACAGTCTCTGAAGGTTAAAATGGCCTAGATACATTATGATCTGCCGTACATAAATATTTACACAAAAAACATTACGCTTTATGTGGGGATTTCTGTAAAAGTATATATTATGTTTGGAACCTGGTCTGCGGAGGGACTTCGGTTCCCTCTGTATTTTGTACCGTATGTTCCATGGGGAGGGCTCTGAGGAATTGTTTGAGATGATACCATTATCTCGTTTTTACCAACGCACCGCCCACCACCGGAGTAGAGTTCATCCATAATACCTGGAGCCACTGCATCCATCCACAGTGCGTTTCCAAAGATCTTTTTGCCAAGTACCAGACGGCTTTGGAATGAGCCCTTCCATGGTGTTTCCTGGGCCATAGTGCAAGCCTGTGGAGAGTACTTAACGGTAGGCAGCGGCTTGGCTCTGCCCCTGGCATTGCTGAAGTCCATGGGCGACGGTAACCACTCACCAACAAAAATATCTGTGAATACACGTAATCCTCAAATGCTCTTTGCCACTGATATCATTGAATATTTTACAGATTTTAGTCATTCCAACAAAAACATAGAATATGAAAGATTAAGACAAGACAATAAAGTGTTTTGTAAGCCCCCCTTGCTCCGAGTTACAAATTAATGGCACAACGACAAATACAGCAATCGCGTATGAGATAAAGTCACACGATTTACGCGTCCTAAACTTTGCAAAATACGTAGGGGAACACAAGTTCCGTAATCTGTATCCAAATTTGTTACCTACCAAACTTAGTTCGGTTGTAAGTGATTGAACTTGTCACGTTTTGAATCGTAAGTGCGGGTGTGGTTGCGTTCCTCTAGAGTTTCACACAAACGAAAATTTCACCATAATGATACTGTAATTTCCAAAAAAAATTATCTTTAATAATGTACAAAAACTACGGTTGTTGTGAGAAAATTAATGTGGCATTTGAACTTACTGGTGGCAGGACCTCTTGGGAGTCCGCACGGGTAGGTACCACCACCCCGCCTATTTCCGCCGTGAAGCAGCAACGCGTTTCGGTTCGAAGGGTGGGGTAGCCGTTGTAACTATACTTGAGACCTTAGAACTTGTATCTCGAGGTGGGTGGCGCATTTACGTTGTAGATGTCTATGGGCTCCAGTAACCACTTAACACCAGGTGGGATGTGAGCTCGTCCACACATCTAAGCAATAAAAAAAGAATCAATATTGATTCCGTCTTTTCCCTAAAACATACAGGTATATACATATAAAGCACACAATATACAAAGTTACTCGAAGCGCCATACATAAATAACTGAGGATCCATTTTGTGTTGTGAATCAATTTACAATCAAACTAATCTGCCAGTAATCCGAGAACACGAGTACTGTGTAGGTTGGATTGATACTACGCGATATGGTTAGTCAATGTTACATCTCCCGGGAATGTGATTACATTATATCGATATAACAAACAAATAATGTAAGGTAGATTTCAATATTAAACAACTGAAGCTAGATGAATAAAAAAATACTTACATTTTTGAAAGAAGTCACATTTGTCAAACCACAGAAAATCTGACGATCGACAATCCAAAATGTTATACAGTGGAAAATAATTTCATATGGTAGCTACACTCGTGCAAGGGTAATTAGCCTGGCATTTCAAATAAACAAAGAATTTTCACGATTTTTTAAATATTTTTATGTTAAGAATTTAAACTAGCATCTAAATGCTTTTTCGTTTTGAGAACAATTTCCTTACAGCTGACGGAAGACGTTAGTAGATGATGGCGACTAGTCAGGCGAAGTTCTGTCACAGGCTTATATTTTCTACCGCATAGCACGAATCAATGCCCCACGAGATAGCCATGATATGAATGGAAAGCATTGGATCATTATTTTTCCTGTAGTCTCTCGGAAAAAAATCTAATATCCCGAAAAAGTGCCACCGTTAGTAAAACACAAGGGCAATTTTCATAGTAGAGGAAAATTCATGTTTTTCAAATGGCCAGGTATTTTGTGGCATGTTTATGTGAGTAATCCCCAGAATTTGATATAAACTAGCGCCAAGTGTAACGTCAAAAGTATATAATAACGTCCTAAAATAAAGCTTGTTTTATACCTAAAGTAATCAACAAATTCTATATTAACGTTAGTGAAGCTATGGGTAAAGCTAGATTCTTTTCTGGTCACCGATCATGATAACTGTAAAGTTTTTCATAAGTCAGATCAATAAATAATTAAAGACATATTATGTCTATGACGTATAATTTAAAATATATAATGTTTTTTTTTTTAATATTGATTATGTCTTTTTTTTAGAGATTTAATCCAATAAAGTGTCATGCAACAGTGTCATAACAAAGATAATAATCTATAGCAATATGCAACGGTTTTTACTTATCTCGAAATAAAATTCTAATTTCTTCGTTCAGGTCATAACCAAATATTCAAAGTGGCTAACCTAATTTATCTGGAGCCATAAAACTAATTGTTGATAGATGAATTCGTCATAAATTCACGGGTCTTTGTTAAATTCCTGACGCTTACAATGCGTAATTGGATCCATATGTAACCGTTCCGTGTTCGACTGTACCCGAGCTATGATGTACATAGGCGAAAATACTTTCAGTAAGTTCGTCGTTACAGACAGTCAAATTAAACAAAATATTACAGTATTTATAGACGATTCAAGACAACACTAGCAACATGATCAGAGACTTCGAAGCCACATCACTGACTTTTGAGTACTTAACGGTAGGCAGTGGCTTGGCTTTGCCCCTGGTATTGCTGATGTCCATGAGCGACGGTAATCATTCACCAGCAGGTATGCTCGTCTGCCTACTAAGGCAAAAAAAAAAAAAACAATCAAGAATCCAGTTCACCGTGAAAAACGAGATGGGACCTCTCGATTACATTAGAATAATATATATAATATAGAAGATTTTCTTTTATTTTACTGCGCCAGTAATTCTGCGAGTACAAGGCTCACCACATTTTTTTTTATTGCCCTTGTAGGTAGACGAGCACACGGCCCACCTGATGGTGAGTGGTTACCGTCGCCCATGGACTTCAGCAATGCCAGGGGCAGAGCCAAGCCGCTGCCTACCGCTTAATACTCTCCACAAGCCTCGTTTGAAGAAGGACATGTCATAGCGCTCGGGAAACACCGTGGAGGGGAGCTCATTCCACAGCCGGATGGTATGCGGCAAAAAATACCTCTGGAAACGCACTGTGGATGACCGCAGTGGCTCTAGGTAGTATGGATGAACTCTACCCCGGTCGTGGACGGTGCGATGGTAAAAACGAGATGATGGCATCATCTCAAACAATTCCTCAGAGCACTCCCCATGGAATATACGGTACAAAATACAAAGGGAACCGAAGTCCCTCCGCAGACCCAGAGGTCTTACTGCACGTACTGGTTATCATAGAAAATGTGATACTCACACTGCTGCCTAACGTGTCTGGTCAATTCTGTCTGGAGCCAGTCACAATTATACAATGAAGTCACAAGTACAAAAACTTGTTTCTTTCATGAGAATCGAAATGCAAGTCAATAGACAAACAAACTCATTATGTACCTAAATAATAATTAGCCTTGTTAATTTTATCAACAATCTCCTACATTTAGAATACTGTCCTAGTTTTCGTGGTGTATTTACATTCTTTTGTTTGATTTCTTCATTTGGTTTTTTACTCCATCCTGCGAACTGTTCTTAAAAGTTTATAGATAATTTGATGGTGAGTGGTCCGCTACGTCCGCGACGTCAGAAATGCAGGCCAGGCTGCTACCTATCAGTGAGGATTCTCCGTAAATATTGTTAAAAAAAATAAGAACTGTCATAGCTCTCAAGAAGCACAGTGAATATGTGTGAGATACTTAGGAAAAAAATTATAACCGCAAAATCCTTCACTTGATAAAAAAACTTACGCCTTAGTATTCTTAGTTGATGTTGATTTTAGCACCTACGTCTATTATGACGCAATTGATAGATAATTGTAACGGGTAATAAAATTAAATAGCTGCAAGCTTTTTACGCTATGCAAGTACGTCAGAAATGCAGGCCAGGCTGCTACCTATCTGTGAGGACTCTCCTTAAACTTTGTTAAAAAATAAGAATTGTCATAGCTCTCAAGAAACACAGGAAATATGTGTGAAATACTTAGGAAAAAAATTATAACCGCAAAAAATCTCTCGATAAAAAACTTACGCCTTAGTATTTTTAGTTGATGTTTATTTTAGCACCTACGTCTATTATGACGCAATAGATAATTTCAACGATCGGCCGCGATATACGATTATGGGTAATAAAATTAAATAGCTGCAACCTTTTTACGCTATGCAAGTCTTGTTTTGTATGCCAGGGCTTTGACAAAATCGTTTGATGCATACATTCAAATTTATATACGGAAATAAACATTCAAACTTTTAAAGCTCTCGTGTAGCGCAGAGAGGCTACCTTGTTCCGAACTTTTATTTTAGCTTTTGAGAAAGTTTGACATGTTTTCATGTATGGGGATCAAATTTAATGTTTCTGTGAAAAAAGCACTCAACTAAAAAGTACGATTATGTTTTTTTTGTATTTTTTTTGATAGGTGAATTAGTTAATTGTGCTCTTAACGTTTCACGGTAGCAGAGGTCTAACGCAATTGTAATTGTCACCCACCGTGACACATAAGAAACAAAGTAATCATCAAATCAACTACATAGAAGCGGTGAGATATTATTTTATTATATATAAAAAATGGACGAATGAGGTTGCTGTCTATACAATGTCTAGCGGCTACCTAAGCCCTTAAACATCAGAGCATGAATATCATCACGCACCAACAGATATTTCGAAGTCTAAATTGTAAATAATATTGGCTCTCCCATAAGATGTACATAAGCAAAGTAGTTTCCTACTCTTTCAAGCATCCTCTACACCCTACCACTAGTCATTACAGAAAAATGATTTCGCTTTGATATAACATTATTCCTTCATCATGGAAGGCAATCTTGAACATGTGTTAGGTAAGTACTTATTTTGTTATATAAAAAACTAGTACCTGTCATCAATATTATGAATACGTATGATTTCAACCGCTAAGCATCTTTTTACGACATGCCCTTTGCTTCACGATAGTGAAACAATAATAATATATTACCTCAGCATAAATAAAAAACAATATTCATTAGCAAAATTTATGCCGTATTTTCGTTTGAGTAATTTAATTTACATTAGCTTATAGTCATTTACAATCCGAACAAAAACAGTTTCACTGTAAAAAATTGCGCCAAGTCCGCGTTTATAAAACTCATCTCAATAACATTTGCACTTTACAAAAAAAAGAAGACTTCAATAGCTTTCATTCTCTACAAAAATATGTGAAATACAAAAAAATACCAAGAAACCGTCATAAAGATGAAAAAAAAAAAAAATTGTTGAAAATTTAAAAAAATAATAATAAAAATGTTATCGTACTTGGCGCGCGTCATTGAGTACCCCAAATTTTTCAGGATAGATGAACATCCTTTCAATGTTTAGAAATTTATAAGTAGGTCAACCTATGAAATGCATAAATGTAATTAATGAATTATTATTTCATAATAAGTTTTACAAAAGATAAGTAAAATCGACATCTCATACGTATGTTATTTGAATTTTTTTCATTTCCCACTCATCTTTTATGATTTGAACTAAACACCCTCTCGTGTTCGCTTATACAAATACAAACTACTTACGAGTCGATACGTATGTATACGTTGGCTTCAAAACATTTGAAAAAATTCTCAAAGATGTTTTTCAAAGGGTAGAAAAGAATAATAAAGTTTCAGCTGAATCTAAAGGGGTCGAACGCAAAAGTGGTCGATTTGGCATATAATAGCCCATAGGTATATAGTGAGAGCTGTTGAAAATTACCGTAGTTCTGTCTCAATTTCTCATAAAACGCTAACAAGAGCGAAAAAGACAACCTGGGTAACTTTTTCAGCTTTCACTGTATATTAAAGCAAAATGGTTTTTTTCTCGGGTTGAAATTCTTCCGAAAAATTTTGGGGTACTCAATGACGCGCGCCAAGTACGATAAAATTTTTATTATTTTTTTTTTAAATTTTCAACAATTTTTTTTTTTTTCATCTTTATGACGGTTTCTTGGTATTTTTTTGTATTTCACATATTTTTGTAGAGAATGAAAGCTATTGAAGTCTTCTTTTTTTTGTAAAGTGCAAATGTTATTGAGATGAGTTTTATAAACGCGGACTTGGCGCAATTTTTTACAGTGAAACTGTTTTTGTTCGGATTTCATATCTTTTTGTTAAGTATTATTTTTTGCTCATTTATTACTTAATAAAGATAAATTATAAATAGTCACTCAGCTTAAAAGCTAATGAAACGCTCAATTAATTAGTGTTTTAATGTTAGGTGCCCGACTGGCATGAGACTCTCGGGTTATCAGTTCCGGTATCGACCGGGGACGCGTGTATTCCGCTTCAAAGTCTGGCGCGCACTAATTGGGGGTGCGAAATGCGAATGATGCAACAGATGCGCGGGCGCGGGTAGCGCTGGGTGGGTCGTCGCGGCACGGACCTGAGTCACATTCCCTTTGGCTGCTGTTGCCCCGCGAAACGGAACGCTGCGTTACAGTGTAATAATAATCAACATCAACTTTTACAAATTTAAACCGAATTAAATTTTGTTTCAAATGTGAAGGGTAGATGACGCTGTTCTTAATTATTTCAGAATTTAAAATTAAAATCAGAAAGCATTGAAACATCAATCCGCATAAATGTAATTTAAAAACTACAGTAAGAGGCTTAAATAAAAAGCTGAACTTAACTCAGCCTTAATTAGAATTTTCTTCGGAATTCAATAGTAAAGTTCAAGTTATTTTGATGAAATCAAAACCGAAATATTCATAGCATCTTAAACAATCACCTACGAATAAATATTAGTTATTATATTATTTATTATTCGTAGACAATCACAACGGTTTTATAGTTTTGGGAAGGGATTTTTTGTAACGCCATCTCGTAAAGTATTTCGGTATTACATTACAAAACAAAATTGTTTCTCCAACAGTAACAACAGTACTTGCTTCGGCAGTACTAAAACTAAAATACTAACAGTAACAACATTAACGTTATTTAATGTATAAACCGTTCAATAAGAACTGCAAACTATCCCCTTGAAGCTACAGTTTATGTAGGAATAATGACTTTTTGGCGGGAATGCGAGGTGTGAAGTTGTGTGATTTGTTTTAATTTGTCTATTTAGTGTTTCTTCGGGTTTAAATATGTAATAATAGTGGTTTATTAACTGTTTAATATCTGTGAAAGTGCACAAATGTGGGAAAATTAAACAAAGCCGCTGTACGTAACTTCTCGGTTTCCTCCAAAAAGTCCACTGAGATCTTAGTAAATGACCACCACCATTTTACTAAGATTATATTTCATTCCATATCATCTCATCTCATTTCATTTCATCCCATTTGATTAATGTCTCAAATTAATCATCTTCATTTCATTTCACTCCATAATATCACATTTCATTTCACTCCATAATATCATTTTTCATAAAAATATGAATATAAATTAAAATAAGACATGACTTAAAGGTCTCAGTTACCAGGTCATAAAATCCATTACAAATAGGAATAATTCCAGCGCACCCTGGCGGCCGTAGATTACCATTCTCGAATCTCGAATATTTATAGTCTGTGGCATGTCACTTTTTACATCGAAAAAAGTCAGGATCGAAATTTTTGAGCGAGCCATAGTTTGTGGTGATAAAATTAATAATTTCAAGTAGATTAATTGTTGTAATTGATATAACTAGTTAATATCAGTAAAATAAAGTTGATAATATACAATTTAGGAACCAGAAGTACCGTAGAATTAAATAAAATTTCGCAACCTCAAAAAACTCACAGTAAACACAGTCGGTAGTCTGGCGCTCCGTTTACAACGGGATTTTTGAACGGAACTTGGCGCCAGATTCTACCGAATCTGTGGATGAAGAAAAATAGGATGACACCTCCGAAATATACGGCGCCTAGGCGTTAATTAAATCCAGCAGATAATATAAAATTACTAAAATTTTTTTGGAATAAAGCTCCTTACGGCAGGCAGGCTTGGAGGAGATAGGGATTTTGCTGCGCGACCGAACTGAAAAAAATGTGATAGTAAAACCGTAAGAAAAAGTCCGTGGAATAAAACCGTTAAATGAGACGTGCGCAGGCGCGACAGTTGTATACACAAGTGAGTAGTGTATAATACCTGATAATACCTTTCTCTTTCTCCTTCTTTCTTTTCGTTCTCTCATCCCTTCTCTCTCTATTTTGTAATTATTTCTATTTCTATGTAATTTTATGTTGTCAAACAAAAATAAAGAGACATATTTTGTTATTTTAATTGATAATTTGAATTAGATTTTTTTTTTATTTTACGTAATTTATTATTTCCTAAAATACTGAATTTCCTAAATACTTTCCTTTACTTAAATAAAAACTAACATACATAAAATTGAGCACGATTTTTTTTTGCAAATTGTGTCGATTCTATATTAGCCGAAGGAACTTCGTTCCTACCTGGTGTCCCACGACACCACATCTTTTATATTTTTTTATTGCAGTTTTGCGCTGCATTAATAAAACTTATCAGCATTCGGTAACCCTGCTTGTTTCTGGGAAGGATTGTAGAGTAATCAAAACTTTTGTTATTGCAATGAACTGTTTATCTTTCTAGGAATATTTTTGCCAATGAATTATGCTAGCGAAGCAAATAATTATAACGCAATCAATAAATTCAATGGAGCATTGATAAGGTTGAAACCCGTTGGAGCTATTAGGAAAGAAAACAAAGAGTTGGGATGTTTTGCTTAATTAACCAAACTGTATGCGGCCATAAAAAAAAATATTTTACTGGCCGCACTAGCCCGCTTCGCTGGGCATTTAAAATTAACATTATTATTTATTGTCATTATTATTAGGGAGTCCAACACTCATATAAATATTAGCCTATCCATTAAGTACATGTATTTTCTACATGGATACCAAGTTTTAAGTCAATCGGATGCATGGTTCAGTAGTTATAACGGAACATACGTAAAAACTACTGTAGATTTATATATTAGTGTAGATTTTTGGCCGTAGGTACTCTCGATTTCGACTCGCTTTACTTTCAAATCGTCCATATACGAGCACACATGACATTGAATGTTCGTGTCCTATTAGGTTACATTATAATCCGGTCAGTGGTCGTGATTAATGAATACCCACCCAATAATCAGTCATATCCAAGGAAATAACTGCCCCCCATTTTACCGAGAACATTCGATTACCGCTCGGCGTTTGGCGTCCCATTTATCAAGCAAATCGACTGCTAAATTGAAAAAGACTGTAAGCGACGTTTGGTATAAAACATCTGATTTGGACGTAGGTAGTATTGAAAATGACAGATTCAATAGTTTGGGGCTATGTGTAGCTATCAACTAGTGGTCAACAGTAAAACACGTGGTCAAAGCTATATATAGTTAATTGTTGGCATGTTTTGAACTCCCTCAAACAGCCTGATTGTGCTTATTGTAATAAACCAACATGTCTTTAAGCTTAAATCTGGGCAGTGGCTATTCTAATGCAATGGAGACTTCAACGTCATATTTGATTATTATCATCGCACTTATAATACAACAAAACAGAATTTTTGAAAAAAAACCTTTTCGAACTTTAAAAACAGAGTTATCACAAGTTTATTAAAAAAGGAAAACAATATTTAGGCTTGCCTTTAGTATATAATGTTTCTAATTGGTACTACCTACAATATTATATTCAAAAATAGGGCTTTACTCCATTTATTGATGTTGTATTTTTACTAAAAAAAATCTTGGGCGCAACAGACAGTCTATGTAACTGACTACATTTAAATTTATTTTAGAATAATGCCTGCCTCAGACTACACGCGGAATACGGAATTTTTTTAAATTTTTGGACTTCCTACATAAAATCCGAGTGAAATTCCAAACAACTAAAAACGGCGCAACAAAATATAGGAGATATGAATTGTAAAGGTATAATTAATGAATTTCGTTTAAATTAAAATGTTTAAACATTTTAGATACGCAGAGCAACAATTTATAAACTTTGATTTAAGTTTTTTTTATTAAACTAAAGTGAAAAAGCTATCTAAAGTTTGATCTATTCACTGTCCTCATTATTTACGTCTAGTACGATGTCGTCATTGGTTTAGGTAATTTAAAGTACTAAATAGCATTAACATATTGTTCTTAAGAACGAAGATAATGTTAAAATAGGATCAAATAGCGTATTTTGTGCTTTTTTCACAGTATTTACATAATACAATATTATAAACAAAAAACAACTCATTTATTGAATCATGACAACACGTCGAGTGACTTGATAAGGCTGGTATTTCTATTGTATTATAGTTTTCACCACTTTTTTAAGGCAAAAGAAATGTGAATTTGCTAATAGTTTTCATGCCAACCTTAGCTAAAAAAACTTAAGTTAAACGTTCTAGGATTTTAAGATTATAATTACGAAACGAGTATAGACTAATGAATATATTATGTAGATATTATAAAGACACTGCCTTAGATGGAAAATTGAACGTGGCTCTGTACAGTAGACATGATACTCTCAGCAAATCTTGCATACGTCTGGTACATATATCTCTACATATTATGCAAGTGCAGTGTTCGCTCACGCGGCCTGGACTCATAAAAGCCTTACACGTCATTCAAAGCCGTATCTGCGACAGTGTCGAGAAGCTATTTCGAAAAAGCGGCGCGACACGATAACGCTCTTATCGTGGCCGCCGCAAATTAGATACCCGTTGCAGACGACAAAACGATAAACAGTAGCCGTCGCCCTGTAGACGCCCCAGTAGAAGTCATTTTGGATCCTCCAGATTCACTCTTGGTGCTCTTAAGCATTCCAAGCACCGAAAACCGCTCTCATCGAATCCGTCACTTGCGACGAAGGGTTCGGCAAGTAAATTAACTCACAAACATAGCCCACTGAGTTTCTCGCGGGTTCTTCTCAGTGTGTCGCGATTCCGATCCGGTAGTACATTCTGCGAAGCACTGCTCTTGTTAGGGCCAGTGCTAGCAAAATCTCCAGGCTAAGTAAGCCCTGTGAGCTCGCCTACCTCCGGTGAAGCTAGCATAACCCCTCGAGGTTACTACCAATAAGTAAGGGAAAAAATATGGTATTTTTTCTTCCCTGTCAAATACTTGCTACTTGCCAATTGTGATAAATAATCTCTGTCACATTTCCAAGCTAGTATTTCTCTCTGTTGTAGATACCGTCAACACATTTCGAAGCAATGGTAGCGTCGATTGTGAATGACCAATTAAGCTCGAAGGCATAAACAAATCAGATTGCCACGTGGTGCACATTAAACCTTCCAATAACTATTTTAATAAACTTTTATGTTTCCGTGACCGACATGACAGTTAAATATTAATCATTTCATTTTACGCAACGACACATTACCGCGCATACAGACTTATAAATAATGATAACTTATAATGTATCTATTGTATGTGCCAACGATTGGTTTGGTCATTTAATAATTATACGTTATACATTTAATAATTACACTTTTTTTTATATTTCATATAATGGTTTCCTTCTTCCTATTTATATTATTTGTTGTCGTTTCTTGTTTATGCTATATTTTTTTTGGTTAACTAAGATAATATGATAAAATTTCACTGCAAAGTTGTTTATAACTATTCAATAAAGACTTACAAACAATTAATGTCAAATATTGTTACGCATCGATTTTGACATTATTTTAGATTTATGTTTTATGGATGTGTTCGTTATTTCTTACGAAATATAAAATATGTCTCGTCAAATGTTCCAACACAAAGTGATGGCATTTACGTTGTAGATGTCTATGGGCTCCAGTAACCACTTAACACCAGGTGGGCTGTGAGCTCGCCCACCCACCTAACCAATAAAAAAATACATAATCAAGTAACATCTCACTCAAAGGATGAAATATATAATAATAAAATCAACAGCTAGAATTGTTTAATAAGCACCCGATACGAAGCGTGCTCACGAACTCGCTTCACAAGAAATTGAGAAACTAACTACATTGTCATGAATCTTTGCACTCACTCGTTTTATTGTCGTGGGTACCTCGTCGGTCTTCTTCGTGCTATTATTCTTGTAAATTTTAGCTATTGGATAGCTGCCTCATTTTAACTGCGTCCGTGACGTAATAGATAAAATATTTAGTCTTTTCGTCTGAAGCGGTAGTTAGCACTGGTCACTGTTTTGCTCAAGGTGGTGGGTCATCAGGCATATATTCGCGCGATGACCAAGTTACATACCATATTCTATACTTACTATTTATATATTATAATACTATAAATGTGAAAGTGTATATTTCTTTGTTATAATGTATGTTTGTCCTTTTCTCACGTCCAAACGAAGCAACGGATATTTTAATAGATAGTTTTAGGTCAAGAGGGTTACATAGGATACCTATTATCTCGAAAAAAAAAAAAAAACATACCGTCACTTTTCATTAACCATGCGGTATAAGCCGCAGGTCTTAGCTAGTCGCCGCTAGTCCATTATATATATGTAAATATCTATATCTCAACGTATCTCAAGTTTTATCAATCTCTAATTCCCATATTCCAGGGATTCCTAGTTTGGAACCAGATGACCGTGCATACCTTATCCTACGTTTTTTTTTTTTTTTTTTTTAATATATTTTGTACACACAGCTGTTAGAAAAGACACGTCAATAAGGATACAGAGTACAAGGGCACTACTTATTTCATGCTGAAATCTCTTCCAGTAGGCCCGCAAAAGGAAAGAAGAATTAGGAACACAAACCTAGTGCATACAGTAAACATTACATATAGTACAAGATACAAAACAATATATATACATACAAATACACACACACACACATACATATATATATAACATACACACATATACTTACTTTATATTATAATATATATTTAAGATGGTAAGGATAAATAATGTTCCTTAACAGATTTCCTGAACGCTGCTATGGTTTTGCTGCTATGGTTGTTATTATAATAATCGTCGTAAATATTCGTAAATATAGTAAATATTTTTCAAGCAATTATAACTATTCAAATCATAATTACTCATCTATAACTATGATACTACAGTCCTCAATGGTCAAACGGCCTCATCATCAGTACCCAAAGAGAGTGTCCATCTTAAAAAAAACAGGTGATATAAAAAAAAAAAAATTTGAACGTTCAACAAACCATCTGTTTTATATTCTTTGCCACTAAAAACTATAACATAAACAAAATTAGTAAGCCCTAAGCGAGCGCTGGGTGGATAATCCTCATCCACAAACTACGAAAAGTAACTTTCCTTTTTAGGGTCGAATTCGAAATTTGCCGATTTTAAAATGCATTGATTCCGTTAATGCTCTCATTCGAGAACTTTCCGATACTAAAGTTCTTAATCCGCGTTGTTTCACACTTCAGTAGCTAGTAGTATTGAAGTTTGCGGGAAAGTTAAGGGGGAATGCATCGTGGCAGGACTAAGTTTCTAATTAGTTCCCGTTTAAAGATACGTGAACGTATATTCGAGAGGAAATTCGTTGAGTGCTAATTGTGTTCTGGTCAAAAGTATTCCCTGGTCTTCATCGTTTCCATGAGTACGCTTCTATAAATTACGCTTGTTCTTTGAAAATTTTAACTTTAACTTTTAAATTTTTAATATATTTTTTTACTTTTGCCATAGTTTCATCAAAATGAGTCAAAGAGTCAGCAAGCTGAAGTGGGCAGTGGGGTGGCCATATATGCCATAGGACTGACGATTGCTGGAGCAGACGGGTCTTCGAGTGGAGACCGCGCAGCGGAAGACGTAACGTGGGACGCCCCCTGGCTAGGTGGTGCGATGACCTCCGCACGGTGGCCGGCAAGAAGTGGATGAGGAGAGCCGCAGACCGGGCTCAGTGGTGTGGATTGGGGGAGGCCTATGTCCAGCAGTGGACGACTGTGGGCTGTTGATGATGATGATGATGATAGTTTCATCGAACTTAAGATTTAAATAAAACAATATAGCTATATTATCTGTAAGCTTAACTCTTAATTTAAACTGAGGAGCTGCTTCGAAAAATAACATTCTGTTTTTTTTCCCCGATAAAGATCAATATTGACCGACGACTAAATTATATTGATGCCGATATTATCACGCGCGATCAATCATTTTCATAAATTAACAAACATGAGTTACTTAATTAGCTGTGACAAAAAAGAATCGATAAACACATAATAGTGCTCAAATTCTAATAGCAAATGTTTAGATGTTCAATGACTTAGGTACTTATACGTAATTACTCTTTCTCGAAGGATTTTCCTATTTTACATTAATGATAATGTTACTAACCTTATACGGGCTATTTAAATTTTGCAAGGTTTTACCATAAACTAAACCTTTCTTCAAACACGAACGATTTTTGCTTAATTAAAAAAACTATAAATTTTACTACTTTATTTCCCAGTTAGTCATACCAAAATTTTATATACCACCAACTCTATTTCATTCGTTTATGTGTAAGAATTAATTTCATGAAGCTCATACTTAATATCCAGGGTAAAGCATCTAAATTATTTAGTACTAGCTGACCCCGCAGACTTCGTAGTGCCTCAATCGATAAATAAAAGATCTAAACTTTTGTATAAAATAAACTTAAAACAAACAAAAGCAATCGGTCCGACGGGGGAGACATCAAAGGAAAAATAAAATTGTTATTTTTATTTAATTTCGAGCATTTTCATATTTATCTACCTTTTAAACCTTCTCTGGACTTCCACAAATAATTCAAAACCAAAATTAGCCAAATCGGTCCAGCCGTTCTCGAGTTTTAGCGAAACTAACGAACAGCAATTAATTTATATATATACATAGATTATGTGCCTAAATTGTTATGCGGTCTCCGAAAATCGACTTCACTACACAAAGGCGGATGTTCGATCATGTTTCTTACGTGCCACTGCACCAACACAGCCTTGTCAAATCATATTATTGCTGAACTATTCCACGTTATTTTGTACCAATTTGTTACTAGGCTCGTTTCTGAATAAACAAGGTGTACCCACGCTGCGTAATCGACCGTTAATTAATAAATGGATTATGAAGCATGAGCAGGAAGAGAGAAACGTTCGCTTTGAAATCATTTGAATAGTTCGATTTTATATTGTTTCCATGACCACTTAGGGTGAGCCGTGAATCCATCTAGCCATCTAACGCAATAAAAAAAGCTGGTAATATCAGTGATGTTCGACACGAAAACATCGTTGAAGCTTTTCTAAATATTCAAATGGTAACAGTAAAAACTTAGCACCTTGGCTGTGGCCAATAAAATCATAAACCTTCATCTGGTGGGGCGGCGGGTCGAATTGCGGCTCCAACGATATTTCCATCAGCGCGTGGCAGGTCTTTCTAGACCCATAAATACTAGGGTAGATTAAAATTCTATAAATTTGCGAAAACATACTGTATACAATTTATAGTATATAGTTGTCGGTGTCGAACTCTCTCTTACACTCTTACAAACACCTGAAAAAATCGGTCCGCATCAGGGACATGGTATTCTTTATTCGCACTAGCTGAAAGTACCGCGGTTGGCCGATGTGGGCCCATTCCTCAGTGAAGGTGTTAAGGTCCATGTGTAACACAAAAAAAAAATTGATTGACTCATCATAAAAGCGGCTAATACATACATTCAAAAATATAATTGTTTGTCAAATTATCATTCGAAACGGTGACAAATCGGCTCTTTAATTATGCTAATCGCATCATTTCTATTAATATTATGACAGGACATTTCTTGAACACGACATTAATCACTTTCGTGTACTTCAAACTTATTTATTCGATGCAAATTAGCCATTTTTTTTATATCTTTTAATTGGAACCCGGATAAACAGTCAATTATGACCACTTAATATAATTAATTTATAAAGAATTTAATCTTACGATCAACAATTTATCGATCATATTCGCGCGTTATTGTTTCGTATTGGCTTAATTTGAATATGGTACAACACAAAAAATCTATTGTATGATTAATGTGTTGATAAAGCTCCTTGTCACATGTGGAACACTATGCTACTAGGTATTTTGTATCTGTATGCATTAATTTATTTAAGAGACAGTTTCGATTTGTTGTTGCTATGAGGGTATTGAAACGGTGATTTACTGTACAATATGTACCAAGCTTTGGCTGAAAATATAAAGTGCATTAGAAGCATGCTCACAATAATAATGTATTATAATGTAATCGGTAACTCGCTCGTACAGCTCTTTGTACATAAATTATAATAGGAAAATATTAAGATAATAGCGGAATCCATAGACGTTAATACCTCTACCTATCATAAGCTAGAATTCCCAATTGTAATCGCAACACCAAACTGCGTCACAGCCAAAATGGGCACGAGAGTGGTACATATGATGTATAAGCTTGTAATAAATATATTCAAAAATAAAAATGACATTGTCATAACAGTTTCAATACTGATACGGACTATACAAATCTATATATTAATACGTGAAGCAAAAACTTTGTATCCCTTTTTACGAAAATTGCGCGGACCGAGGAGTATAAAATTTTCCACACTTATAGAGAATATAGAGAAGAAGTGCACAATGCTAATATTTTTTTAAAATAATGCATATATGATACATTAAATCAATAAAGAAAACATTACACACACTACATACCATGTATTTGACGCACACACGAATGCATACTATTTAAATAAATATTTACTAACGATCACGCCACGTTAACTGGTCCTGTGATAAGTTCGTAAAGAACTTGTGTTACAGGTACCAGATAACGGAAATAAATGTAAGATTTTTATTATACACATACATATATTTAATATACATCCATAACCCTGGAAAAGACATTTATATTTATCATACAAATATCTTCCCTTGGCGGGATTCGAACCCGCGACCCCCTTGTGTAGTGACCATGTCACTTACCACTACACCAGACGGCCGTTAAATTGTCAAACTTTTGTTCTTGACGTCTGTTGTCAAATTGAGATTAAATATTGTTGGTCTTTGTTAATATTTTTTATAGTGTAGTCTTGGCGAAATTTGTGATTATAGAAGTATAAAATACAATCATAATAGTGTACAAACTTACAATTCCAATTAACTATAGTCGAATTTCGACTACTGCGGGACCTCTAGTTTATTTAAAACCGTAAGCTATAAACGTAATTTAGCTATGCTCTTGAATACAAATAAAGTCCATCAGCATTGGGAATCCTTACCGTATGAGATGTAAGTCTATATATACCAGGACTATAAGTGTACTTTTGATAGTTATAAAATCAAATCAACTATAGTATAAACTAATGTTATGAGCGTCTGGTGAGTCCGCACGGGTAGGTACCACCACTATCTGTTGCCGCCAAGAAGCAATGCATTTCGGTTTGAAGGTTGATGCAGCATTGTACTATAAAAATTGAGAATTTGAACTCATGTCCCAAGGTGGCATTTAGTTTGTTGATGTCTATAGACATCCGGTAGCCTCATAACACCCATATAACAAATTAAAAGTTAATGGTAGTGCTATGTGGCAGTAACGTGAGAAGATTTAGACGTATAAAAATTAATTTAATTTTAAATAAAATAATCACATAAAGCTTTTCAATGATTCTCGAATAATTACTACGCGTTCTCAATATAAAATGGAATGAGTTTGGCAAATGAAACTAAGGTGATCGCCTCCCGCGAGCTATGTTCAAATTATAGTTTACATAATTATGTCAAATTGATTGACTTTCATACTTAAGTGTTTATCTGTGCGTGGATTTGATTAATTGCATTCCAGTTTCATTAAGTTCTTCAAACGACACGTGCACATTTTATTACAACTATTAAAGACAAGCCTATTACGATTTCGAATATAAAATACTTCATAATTAATAATTGTGTAACTAAATAGTTGTTAAAACGCAAAATATGTTGGATATCTCTGACAGGGTGGCAGGCAAGAAGTGGATGAGGAGAGCCACAGACCGGGCTCAGTGGTGTGGATTGGGAGAGGCCTATGTCCAGCAGTGGACGACTGTGGGCTGTTGATGATGATGATGATGATGATGATCTCTGACAACTTTATAATGTCCTAATGAACTTATTCGTATAAGAGAATGGTATTTAATTGTATATAGGCTTTATTATTCCCTCAAGATCAAATAAAATGCATACGAATTAGTTATAAGAGAGTAGAGTGAACATATATAGAAAACAAGACACTTTTACTGATGTTAGGACCTCTTGTGAGTCCGCTGGTAGTGGTATTTCTGCCGTGAAGCAGTAATGCGTTTCGGTTTGAAGGGTGGGGTAGCCGTTGTAACTATACTTGAGACCTTAGAACTTATATCTCAAGGTGGATGGCGCATTTACGTTGTGAATGTCTATGGGCTCCAGTAACTACTTAACACCAGGTGGGCTGTGAGCTCGTCCAACCATCTAAGCAATAAATAAATAAAAAAACAAATAAAGATCTCGTTATATCTATTTATCCCCTTTTCATTATTATAACAATATTATCAATCAACATTTGCAAAGCATTTGAGTTGGCTCACATTTCTATTTTTAGCCGACTGCCTAATGACAAGCCGCATTGCGAATGGTAAGTCTAAAATCGGCAAACTAGGATGATAATTTTGTAGAATAATTGATATACCTACATACAACCAACTTATTGAATTATATTTATTGTACATAAGATTAATTAGTTATAAAAAAGTTCCAGCTGCTGTAGCTGGAGTTTTATACTTGTATTATCCAGTACAGCTAAACAGATCATAATCATAATAAAAATATTACTAAAAAGAAATACGTTGTGTGAACGTGCTCATTCAAACAAAAGTAATAAGTGTATACTGGATGAGTTTACCATTACTCATTTAAGAGACATAACATTATTATCTTGCTATCAACGGTACACAAATTCGGCAAGATTCCAAATAACCCAATTTAAATATTAAGAAAACTAAATTTGAAGTTTTAATTCATGCAAGAAAATTTTCTTCTTTCTTTTTAAAAAAAATCCGGGACGAAGAAATTCGACGGAGAACCAAAGTCGACGACATAGCTCTCAAAGTTAGCAGGCTAAAGTGGCAATGGGCCGGTCACGTCTGTCGAACCAACGACGCCAGGTGGGGGAGGAAAGTCCTCGAATGGAGGCCACGGATGGGTACTAAGAGCGTGGGGTGTCCTTCAACCAGGTGGATCGACGACTTAGTGCGCACGGTGGGAAGTCGTTGGATGCGGAAGGCGGAGGACCGCATTCTGTGGAAGGCACTGGGGAAGGCCTATGCTCAGCAGTGGGCAGATAAAGGCTGATGATGATGATGATGATGATGAAGCAAATTTTAAAAGAGTATTCTTAGGATAAAATAAATAAAAAACAATCATTCAAACTTCAGTAATATAACACATTGTCAGCGCTTGAAGTTAATCAGTATTTCACGTGGGCTTCGAAAACATCCGTACGACATTCAGTTATTTCGTCGATACCAATATTACAATAAGTAAAGAGAGAGCGTAGGTCTCATTGTGCGACTGTCACCGTCGCATGTCTCCGATGAAACAGGAAGCTATTGTGTTGACAACTAAATACACCTACCGTTCGTATGTGCAGGTTTTCGTTGCAAAATAAGATAAGGTGCGGAGGTAGCTGTTTGTATTTTGGGACGCATACTTTAGATACAATTCAATTTATGTACAATGTAGGTATTTTTATTTATATCACTTAGTTGGGTGGACGAGCTCACAGCCCACCTGGTGTTAAGTGGTTACCGGAGCCCATAGATATGTATAACGTAAATGCCGCCACCCTCCTTGAGATATGAGTTCTATGGTCTCAGTATAATAATTACAACGGCTGCCCCGCCCTTCAAACCGAAACGCATTTCTGCTTCTCCAATTACCAATTTACCAGAAATTTTGGGCTTTGATTACTTTGGACTTTGTAAAAGAAACGGAATACACAAATCTAGAATGTACAATCTATGATGGCAGTGGTGTCTCAAAATAAAATAAAAACTAATTAGAGTCGATACTGCGTGCGAGGATAGAAAATATATCGGGATATTACGGGATCGATCATTAAAGTTACATCATTTTATGTTTCTAAATTATTATTTGATTTAAGATTATTCTTTGGTCAGGTGTGTACCTCAAGATAAAAAATTAAATTCAACTACTCTTATTTTCCCCAGTAAAACTATTATGGAATTTGTAATTATAAAATATAAAATAAACCTTTACATATTTTTCTCCTGTTCTATCGAGTATTTTTGGGAATATTTATATATGTATCTTTGTTTTATTCTTCATAAGTTTAGGCGACATTTTTTTTTTTTATAGTATCCGTCGAACACGCATTGTCGTTCCACGTATTTCTAGAAAGTGTTGGATCACAAGTTAAAAGCTTAAAGTGTGTTCAATTATATTGTGATTGCTAATCAAGGCTAGATCCAATCAATGATGTGTGGCGTGTGCCCACAACCGAGCCACAGCGGAACATTTTGACATCTTGACGTCTGTGGCTTGCGGTATGACAGTCATTCCATTAGTGGTTCCCGGATGGTGTCTTTGGTACGACCGGATATTTCAGAAACGAAATTACTAGTCTGTTTTACTAATGAATTTAAGCTTATATTAATTATTATTTAGCTATTTTGTTATTATGCTATTTAATTATTATTATTGATAAATGTTATTTAGCTATTTTGTGTCTAATATGGGCAGTCGAGCTCTGGCTTGATGCTAAGATTTTTGCTCTTGTCCATCAAGTCTCAGTCACAATTGGTACGATGGTCGTATCTAGTAATGTGAGTTCTCAATACCCAACCCTTAATTTTACACACACAAAATTATAAGCTTTGCATATATTTTCACGTGCTAAATTGAGAAATCATAGATTATTCTCCCACCGTGGAATTAATGTATGCTTTGTTAATTTAGTTACTTACTCACAAAAGTTTAGCGTTACGAAGTCGTATATTTAAATTAAACTATTGACAGAGCGTGTGCATTTTCCATGGGGATCCAATTACAGTATATTCTCCTCTGTAATTTAGTTTGCAACCGATGTAATTTGGAAAAGGCAAGAACTTCTGCATACAATGAGAATGCTATCATATTACCTATTTCTCCCGCAAACAATGTTCTCATTTTATGGATTCCGGTGACTAAATATCACCAGGTGTGTCATGAAATCGCGTACTCATAAAGGTGCAGTACAAAGACACTAAAACGGCCGATTAAATGAGCAAACAAATTTTGTACCCGTATCCGCGTCGTGTGGCCAGTGCTCATAAATCTAAACAATAAAAAAAAAACACGCGTAGGTGTTTCTTTAGCTATCCTTGACAGAAAATAATATGGTACGCACGATACAGCGCCGAAGGCTGGTCACCGCGCACCGTTCATTAATAGAACGATTCGAAAATTAATAACAAACTTGAGAAACCATTCATTATGATATTATTATTATTTTATAATTGCAGTGTGCGTGTGGCTTAATGAAGTTTTCGATTGTTTATTACGTCATTTTGTAAATAACGACATACGTGTCACGAAAGCTGTCGTGTAAGTATGAGTTTTATTCTCAGATATTATGATACAGTTTTGTATTTAAAATAGAACACCCTCTTTTTTCTTTTTTTTCCCTACCTATTCTAGTAACTTTGAGGGGTTATTCTAGATTCGCCGAACTAGTAGGTGAGCTCACGGGGCTCAAACCTGACGACGTTGCTAACACGAACCCTAGCAAGAACAGTGCTTCGTAGAATCTACCACCGGATTGGAAACGCGACCCACTGAGAAGATCCGGCGAGAAACTCAGTGGGCTGTGTCTGTGGGTTAATTTACTTGCCAAGCTCTTCGTCGCAAGCGACGAGAACGATGACCGGTGCTTGAGGTACCTAAACGCACTGTTAGTGAATCGGTAGGATCCGAAATAATATGTTTTGGGCGACGTCGAATACCCTTTTTGCGAAAGTGTTGTGGCTATTTGTAAAGCGGCGGCAGTAGATCCACTATCTACTTGTTTATGCCTACTTTGTATTAACGGAATTCTGCGATATACGATTACCAATCATGCTCAATTCGGTGACGAATCTGTCTGTCTTTGAAGGCAATAACAAAAATCTTTTATTTCTTTATTTTTGATTTGAAGCTTCATCTGATGAATAACTCCGTAAATCAAGATTTAGTCTAAGAGTTTTGCACAAGGAAAAACTAACGCACGTAACTAGTATTAGATGTGAAGCATCAAGTCATAGTCTGCTTGAAGAATTTGTCTTCAAATTAATGGTGATTTAACAATGCCTTTTAACTTACATCTCAGTTTATGTGTGTTTCTAATATACTACAGATATTAATTAATGAGCTGTTTTTTTAAATTACAAGCTTGATTTGAGAACTGACTGAAATAGTGATTTGATAATGTCGAGCGACTTCGACTTTTTTTGTTTCGAATCAATATTAAAATGATCACCCGAGTAATTATTTAATAATGAATAATTATTACACGTAATTGGTCCGTAGTACATTACAGGACCTATGCATTTAAATCTAGGCTACGATTACAATATTTTACGCTATATACACTTCAAAAAGCTTTTTGAACAATAAAATCAGAAAACTACAATATACATTACAGTACATTAATTAATATAATAATCGAATAAAATGAAAATATACGACTTCAAATTTATAACTTTCGCACCAAAATGGCCCAATTGTCAATCTCTTAGTTTTTTTTTTAAGAATACTTCTTAGTGATTCGATTTCTTTGTGAAAAATATGTATACTGTACTGTCAAAGAGCAGAGTATTGAGAGTATTAAGTCAACATGAATAACGTGCAAACACACCAAACATAACGTATGGCAGAACAGTTACACACATCGTAAACACAGAACGACCTAATAGCATTACAAACACAACTTAGCATCCAACTCAAACACAGACCAACTGCATTCAACTTGTATAAATTAGTTGGAGAGCTAACGAGCCGGCTGAATTTATGTACTTTTCTTGATAGGTCGTCTGTTACTTTATGTTGTTTATTTTACATTAAAATCGAATAGTGAGGAACTTAATTCATAGTATAAAAACTAAAAAGTAAACACTTTTTTTTACAATGACGGCTAATTATAGCTAACTGCCAAAATACTTAATAGGCGTAATACAACTGAAATTTCGACCTCATATCTATCTCTAATTGGGTGCGGAGAGTATTCGCTTTCATTGAAATAGGCAAATAATTTGAGACCGTACTAAAGTATTTTGAATGTTTTAAATTGCTTAGATAATGCGACAAAAATTGTTAGTAAAACTGAAGCTTTTATTTAGAATGGAAGTATGATGACTGGTCCAGAGATCTTTTTGCTTGACAAGGTCGCATGAGCGAACTCAAGATGCAGCATTTGCGTTTGTCGAGATACCACCCTGGAACATAATTGATTTTGAGTTTTTTTTATTTTTTTATGGCACAGATGGGTGGACGAGCTCACAGCCCACCTGGTGCTAAGTATATACTGGAGCTCATAGACATCTACAACGTAAATGCCGCCACCCCACCATGAGATATGAGTTCTAAGGTCTCAGTATAGTTGATACAACGGCTGCCCGACCCTTTAAATTGAAACGCATTACTGGGTCACGGCAGAAATAGGCAGGGTGGTGGTACCTACCCGTGCGGACTCACAAGAGGTCCTACCACCAGTAATTACGCAAATTATAATTTTGCGGGTTTGAGTTTTATTACACGATGTTATTGCTTCACCGTGAAAGTCAGTCGTGAACAATTGTTAAGTACGTATTTCATTAGAAAAATTGGTACCCGCCTGCGGGATTCGAACATAAATGCATCGTTACATATCTTATCTTTTAGGCCACGACGACTTCTGAAACTGCGTAGTTGCGGAAGAAGCCTGGACATCAAGAACATCAATATCTAGACTCGATAACTAGTACTGGAATAGTGATCCGAACTAGTATCATAATTCTTCACTAGAATACCTTGACCTCGCGGATTCAATAAATAAATCGTGACTGAGAGCTTCTCACTTTGGATATAGAAAATACAGTATACAGAACTGTTACTAGTTTGGCTTACTGTTCGTGATATGATCCCGGTAGGTAGGCGGCCCGATCACCTGTAGCTAATGCAATTCATGTAACTCATTAATTGCGATAGAATCATCATTTATAGTCTTCTTCCCAACTTGTTCCTAAATTCATTTTAATTTAATCTTAATGGTAGTTCAGCAGCTTAGCCCACACAGATGTGCAGCACTTATTTCTGGTGGGATGTATTGTGTACCAGTTTAAAACGAAGAAAAGCCTTAGCACAATACTGGAAAAATTCCAGAAGTTTCAGAACGAGCGGCGACATTAGCTCTATGCTATAGGTGACCTAACCTAATACCAGGTAGGATAAAAACTTAGCAGACCGCTTACGTAATCATTTTTAAAAAATTTAGGCGATCAAACGCCAAATATCTTCCCGCGGATTTAATGTTTGACAAGAATTTAATGAGACGCAAAGTTCATTTTAGGATTTAAACATGCTATCTATACTAATATTATAAAGAGGAAAGATTTGTTTGTTTGTTTGTATTGAATAGGCTCCGAAACTACTGGACCGATTTGAAAAATTCTGACATAGTGCGTGACAGAGTGACATAGGCTATAATATTTTTTGAAAAAAATTAGGGATCCTTACTAAAAGTCCAATAATGTAACCCAAGATGTAAAAAAATTACCTAAAATATTCTTTACATCAAGTGCCCTGCGAAAACTATTGATGATAGAATAAAATAATGTACTACGACTTTGTAGAACACATTATTATTTACAAAAAGTGTCACGACAGCATATGTTTAACTATTATAGTTATGCCGCAATAAGTGTTCTTTTATTTAAAAAAATAAAAAACGTCGTTGAAGTTTTTGTTAAAGACCCGAGCGGAGCCGGAGCGAGCTGCTAGTTTTCAATAAACTCGGCGCAAACGTGATCATAAATTCACTGAATGAACGTAACCTTAAGAATTATCTATTATTGACATTTCCAGCTAAAAGCCTAAAACGTTTTTGATTCTAAAACGGAATCGTGCTTACTACAAATGTTTACAAGTATTTGAAAATAGCATAGGTAATTATTTTTTCACGGATGAATGAATAATATTTCAGTATTCAAGAATCATATAGCATTGTAAACCATTTATGAATGAAACATAATTTGCAAAATTACATTTGGAGATGCACATATTAAGTTATACCACTGTTCTTGATTTTAGGTTAATTTATTCTAAACAGGTTAGTTTAGATATAATATGTATGAGCTCATAATTATAATGGGTACTTCGATAAGGCTATGCGTTATGATAATCGCCTTATCGTTGCCGCCGCTAACTACTCCCCGAATCCTGATCACGCAGGAGCCAGTCACCGTCGACGCCCTAGACATGTCCTTACGGATCCATCAGATCTAATAACTTTTGCATTAGACGCCTTCAGCTCTAACACTAGGAGCAGGCTTAGGGACCTCGGTAACCGTACTCGTCGAACTCGACAAAGAGTTCGACGTGCAACCTAACCCATGAATCGGAGGCGCTCGGGCACCTGTAAGCAAATCCGACCCCTCCTGGCTGAGCCTTTGCTCACCCACCGAAACTGGAAAGGCGTCCAGTAATAGACTAACAGTAAAACTTCAATCCTAAAAAAAAAAAATCTATAATGGCTGTCGTTGACCATAAAGAATGATATTTGGTGTTAGACGAAAATCAAAATATATTTTTTAAACAAGATTGTAAATTCATTTTACAAGAAATAGGCACAAAATATTCTAAAAATAAACATATTTACTTATTACATTGACATTTTATATCACAATAGAGTTTTTGAACATAGAACATAATTTAAAACAACACATGATTTATTGATACTAAAACATTAACAAAAAAACAAACTTCAGAGGTGTCAAGGGACACCCGGATGGAACGAAGTTCCTTTCGATTAATTAGTGAAGGAATTGTAATTTTTTTTTTAAGTTATAATAATAAATTACGGCATTATGAAGAAGAAAAAAACAATACTACGAACTAAATTACTATTGTTGAAACGCGATCTCGAGAAACTGTACTCATTACGCGGACCAATCGGATACGAGCAATGTCACGCGATAAGCGCCTACACGTTGATTGGTCAGAATGACGGATCTAAAAAGTGTCGTGACAACTTTTCGTTAGAATTTTTTCCGTCTAGCCCCCTTTCACAACGCGCGATAAGGAACTTCGTTCCAAAAATTAACGGTGTCCGTAAAACAAACAGAAGTGTTATTCAAATAGCCATAGAATTATTAACAAAACAATCTAATTAGGCTTTATTGGGATACCCTTCGAGTCACGACACTCGATTGAGACATTACATTGCGTGATCCAATTCTTAACGTGCTGATAAACATCTATGAATTCAAATATCTTGAAAGGCAGTAAAAACTATTTGATTGACACTTGACATAAAATTATTTAATGTGTACATTAGGTTTACATGCGTAGATACTAACTAGTACGGAGCTAACAATGGAACAATAGTTTGAATATTTGGTTGGTTTTGTTTATTCATTTCCTATAATATTTGCTTCCGTGATTATGGTAGTTGCATTACGTCATTGTCAGATTATCTTAATTTTAGCGATGAGTTTTTTTTTTTAATTTAATTATTCCGAATGATGATGCTTATTTGTGTTGTGGCTTTCGACCTTTATGTATATAAAGAGTCAAGACTTATAGAGCGGCCTATCGCTAGTAAAACTATATTTGATTGTTTACACAATGACACTGCATTCTGATTTAACAAAATTCGCTATTTCGTTTATATGTTTAACTCTTTAAATAAAATGATTGACGTCTTCAGTAGGGCGCAAACCTACTGCACAGATTTATATATTTTGGTTTCTAGGGTCTAACTTTAAAAAAACATATTTTTTTTTATTTCATTTATCTATACTAATATTATAAAGAGGAAAGATTTGTTTGTTTGTTTGTTTCGAATAGGCTCCGAAACTACTGGACCGATTTGAAAAATTCTTTTTCCATTAGAAGCCGACTTGTCCCTGATGAACATAGGCTACTTTTTTAATTTTTTTTTTTTTTTGTTTCTTGTGTGTTTTAATGTTTCCGAAGCGAAGCGAGGGCGGGTCGCTAGTAGTAAAATAAAGTAGCAAATAAAGTAAAAAAAAGTAAAGTACCTTGTAAGCGCATTCAAAGTAGTACCGTAGATAGCAATCCTTGTTTTCTAAATAGTGCTATTGTTATGTTATATAGTTAAATAAATATGAATATAGAGTTCTAAGTTAATGGTTTAAGTCCACGCGATCAAAGTTGCGGGCAAAGCTAGTTCGCAACGAAAGCTTAAAAAAATCTGTATATATTCTGTATATAAAAGCTACGATCGTAGGTTCATCAGTTTCACCAGAATTCATTACCGTACAGCTATAACAATAGTTATAGCTTATATATATTTGAAGAGTCATAAGGGTTTTTTTATAAAATGTATTCCGAATCCGGCCGTGAAACAATCATCAGTGCCAATTCGAAGGATGCTATAGCCGCTATATTCGTCTTCGTATGTCGTATCACTCTTGTCAGAGCGGTCGTGGTCGTCACCCAGTATCATTGGTGTGGGAAGATGTTATGCGCCTCACGAGCAATCGCCACACCTCGCGGTTTGTGGTGAGCCTGGTACACTCATGCAAACAGCCGCCAACTGCCGACTTGATCTGGTCGGTCCAACCTTCCACGCGGTCTGGTGTCTTCTACTTGCCGCTTTAAAGGACAATGGAAACTTCGTCGCTTTACCTCATAGTAATAGTGACGGCATGAATACTGTATCTATGAGGGCTGCGTTAGCTACTAATATAATAAATAAATTATAAAAAAAACATTTGAACTCTCAACCACAAATTACTCTTTGACGTAAAAGCAACAGATCCTTTAACAGATTTAACGGCCGTCTGGTGTAGTGATAAGTGACACGGTCACTACACAAGAGGGTCGCGGGTTCGAATCCCGCCAAGGGGAGATATTTGTATGATAAATATAAATGAATTTTCCAGGGTTATGGATGTCTATTAAATATATGTATGTGTATAATAAAAATCTTACATTTATTTCCGTTATCTGGTACCTGTAACACAAGTTCTTTACGAACTTATCACGGGACCAGTTAACGTGGCGTGATTGTTAGTAAATATTTATTATTATTATTTATTATCCTTTGAATATACACTCAATATACAAATACAATTATTTTAATTGTTAACAAACTTTTGAAATTAATACTTATATTCGTATCACAAGTCAACTTGGCAGACATTGAGATGTTTAAACTAACATTTGTAGATTGACATGACCGCTAAGTCATGGCGAAAAGTTCAGGGCTAGAAGTATATACATAAGTACATAAAGGATTCTGTCGAGATATTAACGTGCCCAAATGAAATATAATAAACAACATTTGAGTACAATTAGTTTCGTTTTGACCGGTATTTTTGAATGTATATAGGCTTGGATTTTTAATATATATAATATATATTTAATGGTACTAATTACAGTGCAGATTTATCTCCTATCTGCGGTATTTTTGAAGATATAAGTACAAGGTAAACAGCAGCAGTGTATTTGGCATTCCCAATATACACGGGCAATGGTATGTGAAGAGAAGTTATTAAAAAATAAGGACTTAAATAATATGACTACGTGTAGAACTGATCCAAAAATTGTACTCTATTGTTATGCTTACTTTGGCAAATTAATAGGTACATATTTTATGCTAATGTTAAGTACGTTATTCCTTGTTTGGATCCAGAAATTATTTTATGTTTCGTGAATTAGTTCAGCAGCCCTTATATAAACGTGAGGTCGAATGATGTCTCAAGGTTGCATGTTGTGATATTTATGGGTTCGGGTATTCTGTTAACACGAGATGAGTGGAAAGATCACTTCCACACAGCCTTTAGTACAAAAAAATGTTTTTTTTTACGTTGGAATAATGAAAATCTAACAATATAGTGTTAATTAAGTAAGAAAACGAAACTGTGATAAAGCAAATGTAGCAAAATGTGGAGAGTTAATTAATTTAACTCTGTTTTAAGGTTGCGTGAAGCTCATAGTTTCTCAGTTTAATTCGGCAGGTTTCATTAAACATAATAATTTTCATTTCTGTGTATTTCCAGTAGTAGTATTTCCAGTAGTAGTAGTAGAAGCATAAGACAAAATAAAAAAAATGAAGGTCTGAATAGATCCATTGCAGAAGCTGTTAGTATTTTAGGTTCTATTGGGACGACAATCACGTTTGATGTCTCTTTCTCTCTTTTGTCTCTCTTTTTGTTAACATCTTGTAATCTGTGAGCGTATCTTCTGTGAAACTATACATATAGTCCATGAATAAATAAATAATTAAAATTATGCTTATTTTTATTTCCATAAAAGGAGTTATTTTGGTCTACTTGTTAAAATTTCCAAGAAGTAATTCACAACTTCCCAAAATACTCATGACATAGGTCTGACCTCATCTGATATTTTTTTTTTTTTTCCTACCTATGCTGATAGCCTTGAGAGGCTATTTCAGCTTCGCCCTAACGTTAGTAGGTGAGCTCGCGGGGCTCAACCGGAGAGTTGCTAACACTGACCCTAGCAAGAGCAGTGCTTCGCAGAATCTACCACCGGATCGGAAACGCGACCCACTGAGAAGATCCGGCGAGAAACTCAGTGGGCTGTGTCTATGGGTTAGTTCGCTCGTCGAACCCTTCGTCGCAAGCGACGGGTTCGACGAGGACGGTGACCGGTGCTTGTGGTGCCTAAAAGCACCGTTAATGGATCAGGAGGATCCGTAATGACGTGCTTTGGGCGACGTCGACGGTTTACCATTCGGTCTACTGGGTCGGGTATGTAATTTCCAGCGGCTACGATGAGAGGGTTCTCATGTCGTGCCGCCTTCTCAAAATGGCGCAGCGATGCCGACTGTAGATACTTACTAAGGGAGTCGAGCTCCAGGTCGTCGTGGAGATCCACATTCCTAAGGAACCAAGGCGCTCCGACGGCTATCCTGCAGAATCGTGATTGAATAACCTGAAGGGATTTCAAGTTGGTGCGGGCTGCGTGAGCGAACACTACGCTTGCATACGTCATGACGGGGCGTATACAAGTTTTGTAGAGAGTTACCTTATTTCGAAGGGACAGTTTGCTTCGACTACAAAGCATTGGATAGAGTCGTCCTAGAATAAACGCGGCGCGGTCGCGTATCGTTTTTATATGGGGACGGAATGTCATCCCTCTGTCGAGGGTGACGCCTAGATATTTGACCTTCGAGACCCACGGAATGGGCTGGCCAAAGAGAGTGATGGGACTAACGGCGGAGGTGTTTGCGCGCCTACTACGGAGTGGGATGCTCGAAGTGATGTTCGGAGGGCGACCCCTTTTGAAGAGCACCGCTGCGCTTTTCGTGGGGTTGATGTCTATTCGCCACTTCCGGAACCACTGTCCCAGGGTGGCTACTGCGATCTGGAGTCGCCGATGAAGCAGCGACATCTTCCTACACGAGTAGTAGATAGCCGTGTCGTCGGCGAAGAGCGCTAGATGGGTCTCCGGAGACCGGGGTATATCATTGATATACAAACTAAATAATAACGGGGAGAGCGCGGAGCCTTGCGGGACTCCGGCGGTCAGTTGACGGGGACGAGAACGAGTTCCCTCTACTCGATATCGAAACGAACGGTTCGACAAGAAGTCTCGTATGATGAGCACGAGTCTGTCTGGCACTCCCATGTTGTACAGTTTATAAATTAAACCGTTGTGCCAGACTTTGTCGAACGCCTTCGCGATGTCGAAGAAGAGGGCGCCGGTCGGGATTTGTTTACGCCTATTTAGTCCTATCAGAATGTGCTCCGTGAGGCGGTGCACTTGTTGTACGCACGAGTGTTTAGAGCGGAATCCGAACTGTTCGTCAATGAGAATTTTGTTCGCGGTAACAAAATCCCAGAGGCGTTTCCTAAGGAGCCGTTCGTAAATTTTTCCTATCGTCGAGAGGAGACTAATCGGACGGTAACTAGAAGTTTCGTTTGTCGGTTTGCCCGGCTTATGTATACCGATAACGTCCGCTTCTTTCCACACCGCGGGAAAGATGCAGTGCGTCATAGCGGCATTTAAAATTGTAGCCAACATTGCTATCAGTTGGACTGGCAAAAATTTTAGCGCGCGGTTGTGGATGCCGTCGGAGCCGGGTGCCTTCCTAGGTTGGAGGTTGTGGATCGCGTCTCTAACTTCGTCAGTGGTAATGGGGGGTAACGCGTCCGAGGGCGGCAGGGAAGCTCTGCGCTCGACCTCCCTGTCGACTAACTCGGTGTGTTCGGGGTCCGCGTGTTGAGTGCTGGTGGTGCACTGCTCTTGCAGTGCATCGGCCAGCAGCTCAGCCTTGTCATCGTCATCGAATGCCGGTGGTTGGCCTGAAGGGCGTATGAGGGGAGGCATAGTAGCGGTAGTTTCGGATTTGAGAGTCCTAGCTAGTCGCCAGTATGCTTGGTGGGAGGGCGCGAGTTGTTCTAGATAACTATGCCAATTATCGTTACGCGCGTCGCTTAAGCGGGAGTGGACTTCGCGTTGTAGACGACGCATCCGAATCCGGTTTGAATGCGTGGGAAGACGATCGTAGGCCCGGATTGCCGCGTTCCTAACTCTTAAGAGATTCCTAAGATCGGGGGACAGTCTGATGCGGTGGAAGCTGTCCTCCACATCGACTTCTTTAGAAGATCTAATGATCGCGGAAGATATGTGATCGGTAATGATGTTTATGGATTCGACGGTGTCCTCGGGGGATAGATTCGAATCCGGGCCGTAAGGGAGGATTGGCGGAGCGGTGTCGGCTAGGCACGTGCCCAGCTTATTCCAATCCACCATGGTCCTCGTAACAGTGACTGGGTTGTGGGGGCGACCGAGCTGCATAACGACAGGTCGGTGGTCTGAGTCGAGCTCTGACATTGCTTCGATGGAACGCAAGCGCAGAGTTACGTTCCTAAGCAATGCCAGGTCTATAGTGCTCGGACGGAGCGCGATGTTATACGGATAACATGTTGGAGTTGGGGGACCGACTATTTCAAAGGTGAGGTCGTCTATAAACGCGTCGAGACGCCTACCGTTAACGTTAGTACGATGGCAGTTCCACCTAGTGTGGTGGCAATTTAAATCGCCTGCCAGGATGACGGAGTCTCCCATGCCGAACAGTGACTCGATGTCACTGCTCAGAAGGGGCTTGTCCGGGGGGAGATAAACGGATGCGATGACGATCGGCTGGTGTCCCGTCAGCGAGATACGGCACACTGACGCCTCGATATGTGAGAGCGAGGGAGTATCGAGAGGGACAACGTGCAGGGCCCGCCTATAGTAAATGGCAGTCCCGCCTTTGGAGGCGGTGAGTCTGTCATTCCTAACCATGACGTAATTCGCGACTTTCGGGTCGCGACGCGAGGGCTTCAGACAGGTTTCCTGCACTAATAGAATATCTACAAGATTATCGCGGAGGAATTCGAAAATTTGATCGCGTTGCCGCGCGAGTCCGTTAGCATTGTAGAATGCTAACGTAAGGGAATACGGTTTTTCTCTACCTTTTTGCGCCATTGGTTACCGGTAAGATTTTATAACGTACGCGACACGGACTCGTAAACGTCCATGTGATCGAAAGCGGCCGCGAGCCGCTGTTCGGGGGTTACCGACCTACGGATAGCGTCAGCGAACGATCGCAGACGGTCGAAGTTGACCGCGGTGACGAAGTCACGCACGAGCGCGAAGTCGTTGGCGGCAGAGGGTTGCGGGGGACGGAACGCGGGCGCGGGGCGAGGTGCGAGCAGGGGCTGGGGCGCGGGGCGTGTCACGAGCGGGGGCGGGGGTGCGGTTTCCGTTCCGCCTTCGTATACGGCAGCGGTTTTTTCCACGCCGACACCGTGGGAACTGCAGCCGGCACGAAGGCGGGTTTCGGCACTGAAGGCGCCGAAGTCTTTGGGCCGACGGTTCGGGGGGCTGGGTGGGTCGGACGTTTTCGCGGAGCCCTAGGACATCCACGGTAGTTCGCGGGGTGCCCTTGCTTAAGGCATAGGACACAGCTGGGAGGTTCGGTCGCGGTTTCCCTATCTCTAACGCAATCTAACGTAGCGTGATCGCCGAGGCACTTCACGCAGCGGGGGCGCGCGTGGCAATTACGCGCCGAGTGGCCATAGAGTTGGCACCTGTAGCACTGCCCGGGAGTGCCACGCTTGTGGGGGGCTTCGATCGAGATCCCGGATAGGCCGCAAATTGTCGTGAGACATGCGATCTTCTTTTTGGCCTCCGGGGTGGGTTCTAACGCCACGAGTATCATATTATAGGGCTGTTTGCCCCGCCCGCTGTGCATCCGGTGCACACTAACTATCGGGAGGGCCTGAGCGGTCAGATCCTCCTTAATGTAGTCTATTTCTAGCTCCTTAGGGACTCCGCGTATTACTACGCGGAGCTCGCGGTCCTCCTGAAGAGCATAGGTGTGGAAACCTATGTTCTCCTTTCGGAGGTATGCTGAGAGGGCCCTATGGTCGCCCGGCGTTGCGACCTTGATCTGAATCCCATGCGCGACGTTACGCGCATGGGTGTAGTTAATTTTATTTGCCTGAAGGGCCTGGGACACGCGATTCCACGCTGTCTTCTCTTGAAGTATCAGCGGGGGCGGGGCAGCTACTTTGGGAGTGGGCGCGGGCTTGGGACGCGGCGGTGGGGTTACGCGGCGCGCGGAGTCCGACTCCGGTGTAACTACTACTTTCGGTCGAGAGGCGGACGCGGATTTCGTCTGTTTTGTCGTGGAGTTCCGGGACTCCACGGCGCGAGTACGCTTCTTTCCACGTGTCACTGTTTGGAAACCATCCGAGGTTCCGGGCTGAGGGCTGGACGCGGATTCAAAGTCCATCTCCGATTCCGTATCGGAGCCTGAACTTGAGACTACGGAGGTCGCGACGGACGATACGAGCGATGACGTAATCGACGCGGGCGCGGGGGTGGGGGTAGCGCTAGGCGCTTCGTGAGTCGCATCGTCGGAACGTGCGCTCGAACTTAACGCGGCGGCGGGGGGCGCGCGGCGTGCCTCCGAGGCACGGTTGAAATACGCGGCGACGGACGCGGGGGGGGAGGGATTGCCACGAGAGGCCCTAAATGCTAAATATTCGGCCCTAATTGTCGGGTACCTATCCCGGAGGAACCCGACAAGATCACTGTCACAAACACTTGCACTTTCTTCCATGTTTCTTCTTGCTTCTTGCCCGGGTGGGGCGGCCCCGGGACTTTTGTTGAACTCGCCGAAAGGCGAGGCCCCGGATAGGATTTGTAACCCCCCTGTGCTGCAGGACAGCAAGGAGCAGGGGGGGGGGAATGCCTATGCCGTGAAAAACGGCAATCGGCGGGGAAAAGGAAAGGAACCCGCTCGGGCTGTATAGTGCTACAGCAGGCAGAATCGCGAGCGGGGGTCTAGTCTTGAAAAAGACTGTTGTTTTTGGGAAGGGTTAGGAAATCGCTAGCCTGTGAGTGCCACAGGAAGCTGAACGTAGCGATTGGTTTTGCCTTGAAAAAGGCAGTTGGTAAGGGTGGGTTCGCGGTTACAAAACTTTAGCGCACAAAAATGGACCTCGATACGCAGATCGCAAGCGACCAACGGATCGGCACGTCCGCACTACTGAATTGTACGCACGATGTATTCACGGTCACTACACTGTCGAGCACAACTGTGAGTTCAGAGACGCAGCTCGCAAGCGGGCCACGGATCGGAAAGCACGTCCGCGCACGACCGAGTCGTGAGCGAGAATGGCTCATCTGACAACGTCAGCCTGACATTTGTCAACATTACAAATTGTTTTTTTTTTTATTCTCAGCTGCCAACATCTTCGTGAATACAATGACACCACATACAGAGCTGTCGGTGTTCGTGATTGTTACATCACGCGTTACGCCGGATTCGTAAAGGCGCTTTAAAAACGTAGCAGTAATTGGGTAAAGAAAATTTGATGTAATATTTTAAAAGCGTATATATGGCCGTAGTGCAAAGTTTGAAAATGACCTTTCAAGAGTCGTAATAGAAGTGACTTAACGTGGCTGGGTTTGCGTATATATGCCCTTTGATAAAAAGCCAAATACCTTAATACATTGTCAGATCTCCTGTCCGTAAATTTATTTCTGAAATATAATTCAGTTTCGAATGATTGGCTCATTGACATAATATGTAACCGCAGCAATTGCCTGACCAGATGGTCCACGATGTGTTTCATTGTGATCATAGAGCTTAAATCTAAATTAATGAGATTATTTTATTATCTCAAGTGCGAAGACTTCACCCTTCGCGGACTAAACAAATAAAGTTGTAGGAAGTCGCATAGTCGAACGAACCGGATTCGTATGATTCAAATATTCCTTGTATGTAAAATCTTGGACGATGAAAACGTATCTTGATCTTGATTTAGATAACAATCAAGCTGGTTTCGACTACAACGACTTATTTGTTTGGCAATGTCGTTTTTGTATAAGCTACATCCAGTTTACTATCTTTCTGTTTAAATCTATGGCTAGTATAAAAGAAAAAAAAATTGTGACTGAACATTAAATAAAACACTTAATGCATTGATTACGGATGTGATGTACTTATCAGCTATAAGCTGCTTATACAGTACATTAACGAAAATAATAGAGACATTTTTAATAACATGTCGATCTTGACAATTTGTTAGTAAAGACGGCCTTAACCGAAATTATCCGTGATCGACTTGTAAATCTCCTACCGTATAAAATTATCATCTATTAGAGCCATCTTATAATTTTGGTGGATGGAAACGACGAAAATAATTAGAATATGTACTCAATTATAAAATCTACCGGTAACAAATTAAACGTTATTCAAAACACGACATAAAAACTTTAGAAATGGCATTCGTAATATTTGAAATAATCTAAAACGAACGAGAGATGGAATAAGATGTAATTCAAGAACTCTGAGTATCTTAATTTACTGAATCAAAATATTTACGATTATAATCTTAATTTTCTCTTCATTCACATTCCTTCTCAGCTATTATATAGGCCTTTAAATTCAAGAAGCGATACATTTTGACTTATCAATCTCAAAATCTTTTAATCTCGTATTTTATGGATTTTACGTTTAGCTGGAGCTATGTGAAATACTGATGATTGTGCGAACTATTGAACTTCAGAAAAAAACAAAAACACTTGTTATAAATTAAATTTTAAAATTAAACTGAAATGTATTTCATAGTAAAACAGGTAGGCGCTTCAAATTTCAAAGATGGGACAACAGTTATTGAATAAAATAGAGATTTCGATTTCATTTCTCAACATGGGTTCACGGATATACAAGTATTAATTTTGGTGGTTTCTGATTTCAGAGAATACGTAGATACGTATCCACAGTAATGAGAAAGTGAATTAGTAGAATTATTACTCATTTCTACAGCGAAGCGAACTTGCTTTTCGACTTTGCAATTCTACTTAGAAAAATCTATTATTTCATACCTGCTTATAAGAATTTGTCCTTAGCGAATGAACTGCAGCATTGATTTACGACAACAATAACTTCGTAGGCGTCGAGGAAGTGTTAAATATTCAGTGGTAAATCGTGAATAATGTTTGATAATCGAACCACACAAAAGAAATTAACGTGTTTACGCTAAAATCGTTTATTGACAGTATCATAATTAGGATGGTAATTAAGTTTTATTGGAGATTTTATTCGGATGTATACTGTGTTGTATTTTTGTTATTTTCTGTGTAGGCTGATGAGCATACCTGATAGTGGGTGATTAGCGTGGTTCATAGATATCAGCAATGCCTCGGCCTTGTAACTATACTTGAGACCTTAGAACTTATATCTCAAGGTGGGTGGTGCATTTTCGTTATAGATGTCTATGGACTCCAGTAGCCACTTAACACCAGGTGGGCTGTGAGATCGTCCGCCCATCTAAGCTATAAAAAAAAATCTAAGCCTTTTTTACAGCTCAATACTCCCCGTAAGCCTAGTTTGGAAAATGACATGTCGTAGCACTCAGTAAGCACCGTGGAGTGAAGTCCATGCCATAACAAATGGTACTAAAATTTTCATTATTTTCAAAGGCACACAGCCCGCTCTGGAGACTGTTAGTCTCACTCATGGCCTCCAGATTAGAGACGGAGCCAGAAGAACACCTTACAAAAATCACAATAGGACATTTAGCTGGTGTCCATGTCACTAAGTCACGAATTTGTTCCCCCGTTTTGTAATTGTTCGATGATCACGCAAAAACTATTTAAAAATGATTTAAAAGCCAGTACTTGAACTGAAAAAGTGCAAAACGTTTAGGGCATTCTTACTTAGTAAAAATTTACGAGAGACTGAGATCTATTTGCGTAATTACTGGTGGATTTGCGTAGTTAATGGACCTCTTGTGAGTCCGCGCGGGTAGGTACCACCACTCTGCCTATTTCTACCGTGAAGCAGTAATGCGTTTCGGTTTGAAGGGTGGGGTAGCCGTTGTAACTATACTGAGAACTTAGAACTTATAATATCTCAAGGTGGGGGGCGCATTTACGTTGTAGATGTCTATGGGCTCCAGTAATCACTTAACACCAGGTGGGCTGTGAGCTCGTCCAACCATCTAAGAAATAAAAAAAAAGTGTCTAGAGATGTACAAGTCTATATCTATACTAATATTATAAAGAGGAAAGATTTGTTTGTTTGTTTGTTTCGAATAGGCTCCGAAACTACTGGACCGATTTGAAAAATTCTTTTTCCATTAGAAGCCGACATTGTCCCTGATGAACATAGGCTATTTTTTTTTAAATATTTTTTTAATTTTTTTTTTGTTTTCATGTGTGTTTTAATGTTTCCGAAGCGAAGCGAGGGCGGGTCGCTAGTATACTATATATTTAGAGATTGGTCGTTCAGTGTTCATAATTATGACCCATCTACATAATAATACTTATATATGTACCTACTACACAATCAAATTTAGCATAAGATTTTTAAAATATCATTGTTCTCGTGCAAATTTCTGATGAATTATTTAAGAATATAAATTTAAAGTGTTTTAGTATACAGTATTCTATAAAAGATCCTTGATTCGGTGGAGAAGTGAAAACATTTACATACGTGATAATAATCATGGCCATGGCTAATCTAACAAGTATGAAGATAAGTATGCAACTAATAATAATACCCTTACATAACACAGTGGTCTCGAACTAACCTCCACACAATATTAGATCTGAATAATCCAATTGCAATCTCGCTTATGTACATTGAATTACTTTGAAACTGGATTAGTCAACGCAAACCTTTTGTTAAGATTTTGAAATTTGAATGTATTTAAGTCGTACTAGCGACCCGCTCTCGCTTCGCTTCGGAACCTGTAATTTATTATTGATTTATCCACTATTTAATGGATGCTATTATACACATAAAACTTTCTCTTCAATCCCTCTATCTATTTAAAGAAAACCGCATCAAAATCCGTTGCGTAGTTTTAAAGATTTAAGCATACATAGGGACAGAGAAAGCGACTTTGTTTTATACTATGTAGTGATATTTGAAATTCTATTGGCAAAAGACTTTGTATTCCATTTCTGATTTAATTTTATTTTATTACTTAAATTTAGTGCACTACCACACTGCTTCATTACGCTCTTTTGCATTGTTCATTAAAAGCATTGCAAGCATTCTTCATTAAAATAAATGCGGGCATTTTATTTGTTTGGCTTTGTTGACTCACACGCCACTAATAATGCTTTGACTATGCTCTGTACCTGAAAGAATAATTTTTTTTTTGTGCAGTTTCAATTGTCTCATATCGCTGAAGCTTCAAAGCATAAAAGATACACAAATAAAAAATCACGTAAATTATTTTAATTTTAATATCGCTTCCACTGGTCTAGTATCCGTGGGAATAGCAACGATTGTAATGAGTGCAGTGTCCAGGGTTAAGGTTTACTGGCCTTGAGCTTGACTCGTGACTAACCGTCTGTTTGATCTGAATCGACACTAACAATTAGAATGCCTGTCTTGTATTAATGTCAGAACGCATAACTATTCCAATAGTTTTTTGTTTAAGCATTCTTGTTGTTACTAGGATATTCGGAGTTTTTTTTTTTCTGATCGAGGAAATAAGTGCGTGATTAATGTTGTGTTAATGGTTCAATAAATTAGTATTTAATAAAATCAGAAGTCGGAAGTTTTGTTTTAGAAAATACAGGGCGATGCACGACTTATTTATCTTCTTGCTAAAATTTGTTATGATTGCGTATGCTTCCTTTTTTACGTTAGTATTATAAACTCTAAATACTTTAGCAGTTATGTTTTTCTTAACTGTGTATCAACAAGGGATGGTGTTTTGAACAATTCACAACATGCCGTATCGTGGTCGTGTATAACAGAAGAGATTATCTTTACCATCTCATGACCTATGTGATCTGACGAGCGAGACTTCGTAGATAAAAAATAAAATAAAATAAAATAAAAAGATATTTCACTTAAAAGTGGGTGACGGCATTCATCTTGTGGCGGCCGTGAGCTCCTATAGCGACTTTATCTTCTTCTTATTGTTGCCCTGATCTCATTATGTGGGGTCGGCGCAGCAAGCATTTTTTTATGGCTTAGATTTGCGGACGAGCTCACAGCCCACCTGATGTTAAGTAGTTACTAGAGCTCATAGACATCTACAACGTAAATGCACCACCCACCTTAAGATATAAGTTCTAAGGTCTCAGCATAGTTACAACGGCTGCCCCACCCTTCAAACCGAAACGCATTACTGCTTCACGGCAGAAATAGGTAGGGTGGTGGTACCTACCCGTGCGGACTCAAGAAGTCCTACCACCAGTAAAACTCGTGCATCATCCCTTCTCTCGCATCTTTAGTTCGTCCAAGTTTTCAGCATCCAAAACGTCCATCTACCTATTGTTTTCAACATATAAAGCAAAAAATTTGTAAAAGGGTTTTTATTTTTCGACAAACCGTCTAAATTCACGAGAAGCTCCTCCTTACACAAATACATTCCACATTCGTCGCGTTCGAGCTTCTAACGAAAACTGACTGAAAATTAGCAAAGTAAACCGGCTTAATTAAATATCCTCACAGGAATAGACATGCGGTATGTATTTTTAAAATTTATTTAATTTAACTTCGTTTACGTTGAAGTCTCTAATTTCGTATTCGCTCGAAAATAATTTGAGATGTCACAGAAAAAAAAAACGAAGAGTATTACATGTTTTCGTGCAAATATGGAGATCGTTTAATCTAATTAGCATTGAAGATAAACATATTTTTAGAGTTCCGTAACAGGGAGATTTGATATAATCACGAAGACGAGACGAACTGATATACAGAGCACGTGCAAAGGAAAAGTCTTTACACGTTCTTACGGATCCATCAGATTCAATAACCTTTGCTTTAGACGCCTTCAGCTCTAACACTAGGAGCAGGCTTAGGGACCCCGGTAACTCGACAAAGAGGTCAACGTGCAACCTAACCCATGCATCAGCCCGCTCAGTTTCTCGCCGGATCTTCTCAGCGGGTCATTCGCGAAGCAGTTGCTCTTGAGTTGTTAGGTCTCCTTCGGAAGCGCTCGGGCACCTGTTAGCAAATCCCACCCCTCCTGGCTGAGCCTCTGCTCGCCCACCTGTCCTAGTGAAACTGGAAACGTCTCCGCGCCACCAGTAATACTTCAATCATAAAAAAAGGAAAAGTCTTTAGAACAGAAAAATAAAACACTAGTACGCTTAAATTTTGAATCTGTCATTTTCACTTGAATATTTATTGCGTTTGTTCTTTTTCGCGCTAATCTTTATTATATATTTTTATGATATTATAAAGCAGTAGGGTGATGAAGAGAACTGCTCTGATAGCGTTATACAAATTAGGCATGGAGCCAATTACAGTGTTTTGAAAAATGCCTACCCGCCTGGTTTTAGTTGAACGCTTTTGCACCTGGCTGTTGATAGGTATAGTAGATTTTTTCTGAATCAGAATAATATCTGGTCGTCAACTTAGTAGTTATAGGTACCTACGTGTACCTAGATTATTGCTAAAAAAATAAAAATGGGATAATACATTTGGAGAGCCTAGCAATCTTGTATCAAATAGTTTTTCAAGTCATCTGGTCTCACTTCTCATGTAATATTGTGTTTTCCACAAACGTCACAATGGTTTTTTTATTTTATAAAAAAATAAAAACATGAAGTTTCAAAAATACCTACGTAAATTCGGTTTAGTAAACTTGTGTTAATTATATCCCATATTCAAATTTATGAGTGAATAATACGACGTACGTTGTCAGCAGAGCGACTGGCGCCCGCCACAGCGGACGTGATAATAATTCTGCAGTTTTAAACGAGTTTTCGAGCAAGAAAACACGTGCAAAGTGCGCTTCCAGAATGTTCTGAGGCGAAGTGCACTCCAGCTGGAAATTTCTCACATTTCCAACCTAAACGTGAAACGCTCAAGACGTTCTCGAGATTATATCCACACATCTGGCCCCTTTATTAAACGACTCTCAAAAGAAAACACACCCCGCCCGTTTCGCTTTCAGAGCGAAAAATGAAATGTCGCTTTTATAGTCTGTTGTCCGTTTTGTTGTCAGTGTTTTGCCGTGCATTGTTACCTGTAGCTATTATGTATTCGACCAGCCTACGAAGTTTAACATCAATATTTAGATTCAGTTTACGTATTGCATTACTTTGTTGAATAATGTTTTATTAAAAGGCGGGAAAAAAATGTTTTTTTTCTTTTTACCTTACTTTTATTTTATGTTTATATTTTTAAAAAAGCACTGGAGAAAACGAAAATTTGACTGTTGCTTGATCTATACAAATAGATAAATAATTATAATAATGTAAATAATTGATTTTCTAAAATACAATTTGATACATGAGGATATAACTTGTCCTAGCTACTGCTGCTCCTGTGTGTAGTGGTCATACCTCCCCTCTAGTTTCTTGTTTCACGGTAAACAAAGCCAGAACCAATGATCATCTTCGAGAATCGAAATCTATATGTAAGTATATCAAAATGAATTGCTATTCGTTAGTCTCGCTAAAACTCGAGAACGGATGGACCGTTTTGGCTAATTTTGGTCTTGAATTATTTGTGGAAGTCCAGAGAAGGTTTAAAAGGTAGATAAATATGAAAATGCTCGGAATTCAATAAAAATAACAATTTTGTTTTCCCTCTGATGTGTCCCCCGTCGGACGGATTCCTTTTGTTTGTTTTAAGTTTATTTTATACAAAAGTTTAGGTCTTTTATATATCGATTGAGACACTACGAAGTCTGCCGGGTCAGCTAGTATGCAATAAAGAACCAATAAATTCTTGCCACGTTTCGCTTCACTACACGTTTAATTTACAAACTTTCTGAATTTCTGTTTCTACTAAGTAAATTGTAACACTTTCCCGTTTACAACCAGATTATAACTCGCGTCATAAAGAGACAATGCACGCAGAAAATGAAAATATACAGAAGCCGTTATACTGTGTTGCAGAATACACGAACGTACCTTTATAGCTTTTTATACGGCGCAAAACAGCATGACTTAAATCAACTCGCTCGCAATAAACATAATATCTCCAAGCGAAAGACCATTAAGACGAGTTATGGTACTCCTACAAAACTAACGTAGTTGCATTCAATGCTTCGGCACTGAATACCATTTTTATTGGTTTTTTTATGCCGGCAATAAATTCCTTTTAATGATTTTACGACGCATTCGACAAAGTTAAGAGCGTATCTCTAATTATTCACTAACTTAAAATCAGATCTACATTAAGTGAAGTTTTTTAAGCTATTGCATAGCTTTTAGCCAATCCTGATTACGTACATACCTACATATGTGTTCAATCACTAGATAAAAATTACGATAATGATAAATTAAAGGAAATAAAAATGCGTTCTGATTTTTTTATTATTATGACAAAATAGTATACAATCTGTAGTGACTAAAAGCATTAATGAAATAAAATTCTACATTTATTAATTTGTCTAATGGTACACGATTTCAAAAAGTAAAACAAACTTGTGGCACTCGGGAACTGCCGCGGTAAAGCTATTGCATAGCATTTTTTATCAACTTATGCAATTATAATTAGACAATGATAATTTAATATTAAAATAATAATAAAACAAGACCACGCTATATTAAACATTAATAAAAGCAAAACCTTAACTGTCCCCTTCACACTCATAAGCTAGACCGCGCGAGAGAGAGATGGGCAGACTTGTCATGATGCGCATGCAGTGTGACGTCACGCCACGCGCTTATTTACAAACACTACACAAGCGCAACGTGTGAATGTGTTGAACGCTATGTGTGTCGTTACGGAATTTCATGATTCGGTCGCCGCGCTCAAGGCCCGCGATAAAAGCTATACAGTAGCTTAAAATAGTGTAAGAAAAAATGATTTTATTGTTAATAAAGCGTGTGAGGCATGGTATCAATAGTTGTAAATATTTTATGAACAGATATGAGTAGAAAGGTTATTTTGATAATGGCCTGAAAAGCACCCTACAATACTTTTTTTTTACAATAAAATCATTTTTTCTTACAATATTTTTAATTCAAATTTATTAAATTTTTTTTTCTATTTTATAGTTGGATTTTCTATAAAAGCGCATTTCTTTTGTTTTTGAAACTTTTTTTTTATTTGGTTATTATGGTATGGTTATATATGGTTTTTAATTAAAAGATTTTAATATGACAGGAGCAGTGGAAATATTCCATTCCCGATACTTTTAGTGCAGCCCTCGTTATGGTATTCTGCTATTAATGCGTACATGCCGGCTTGAGACATAAAAGCCGTTTTTCTTTATGTATGAAACTTTGTTTTCATACCACCGAGTGAATTTTGGCATTCTCAAGTTGATGTCTATTTGGCTTCAACAATCTTCAGATCTACTCTAACAAACGAAATGATTAAAGAGCAAGCTTTTAAAAAAATCTAATAGTCAATTGAGATAAAAAAAATAAACATACTCTAACTGAGACAACAAAAAGGCTCTTTGTTTATTAATTTAAACAAAGTATAAAGACGCAAATTATGTAGACTACAGCCGTAGCGTTTAAAAAAAACCAAAATTCTATGAACTTATTTATTATAGAAATATAATTATAACAATTAATTAAACTAAGATGCTATTGAGTGGACTTGGACGATGTCAGTACCGAAGTGGCGCCAGCGGGCCCCGGCCCGGGCGGCATAGCGACGCTGCAGTGTCAGCACTTGACGCCAGTCGCGTATTTTTCCATGAACATGGAATGAGGTTGCTGCGTCGACAATTTGTAGTCACGTACGCCACTGGTTGCTAATTGCGAAATCGCGAATTAGCAAAATGCATGTAACTAGGGTACGTAACACCTCCCCCCTTAGCTCGGCAACTATTTGATAATCTTGAGGGCAAATGTTGCCGGAATTCGGTCCTTCTTCTGGGGTTCTTCTGGACTCTCGTACGGGTGAAATTTTGAGGTTTCTTCGCGTGGCTTCTTTTCCAGGGTTATGTTGCAAGACTCGTGCCGATGAACAGCGATTACAACAGCTAGGACAATTGCGCCGCAGAGTGCTCCGTAAAAAGGTATTGTCGTATGAAAGAGTGCTTGGTTCGTGACGTCACTTTGTTCCAGGTCCACAGGATGTTGTTGGATTATATCATCTTGGATTTGGTGTATTTTCTCCAGGTTCAAGGAGGTGAGCTTGATATGAGGTCTAATGGGTCCTGTGATTTTTGCATCCTTCGGGATTTCAGTTATTTTCAGAGGCTGTCCGTTGATCTGATCATTATTGTTTGCTAGTGTTAGTCGTCCGGTTCGCAGCTTACAATTTTGCGGAATGGTAACGAGATAACTTCCTTGAAGCGTACTGTACTCCAGGCGTTGACAATGAAGTTCGATCTTCGTGGTCTCGGGGAAAATAAGGACGTAATGCTTATCGTCTAGTTGTTCCATGGCTTCTTTAGTGAAAGAAACAGAGGTTGGCTGGCATGAAGTGTTCATGGCTTGATTGTAGATAAGATCGTGGATGCAATCAGGGTCATCTCTTGGCTGGTGATTTATATTTTCCTCGCAGAGGTAGTACCTGTTGTACTTCGGGCATTCAGCCTCTATGTACATGAACGCTTTCTTATTTGTTGCGATGAAAGGATAAGGAGGGACGAAAGTTAATTGATGCTTATTAGGGGCAATGGTTAATTTATATAGTTCGAATTCATCCGGAGAAATTACAGGAAATTTAAAGACAATAACTATTTTCTTTCCTACATAATAATAGCCTGGTTTTATAATATTATAATATTCTCTTAAATCTACGTTTAAAATACGGTTTTCCGTATATAATTTTCTTAACCTATCTGTCATATTACTTAACGTATCTATGCTTATCATACTATGGTGTGTGCTTGATGCACGGATAAAACTTAAGGTATTTTCAATCCTACATAATTCGTTATATAAATCCTCAATATTTTCACTAATGATAGCTAGTAACTGGGCAAATTTAGCATATTTAAGCAGATTACTATCGGCATATATTTTACTGTCTAATAACCAGCTTAAGGTAACATTAATTTTTTCCTGATTCTTTGCGATTTCGGAAAGTAGCTGTGTATGTTCGGTCATCCATGCTTTGTTCAGACTAATATACTGGTTAAGCTCGGATGATAGCTGATTATCATTATTTTGCAAAATTTTAATAGCTTTACTGTAAAGTTCGGCATCTGACTGGTCTAGGTTACCTGTAATGCTTTTAACAATTGAACCTAAGCCATCAATGAGACCTCTTTTTACACGATTGGGTTTGAGGCTGTTAATTTTAGAATTGATTTTAGTGATTTTGCTAGTTAGGTAGTTTATTTGCAGTTCATAAAGGAGATAAGTGTGTTCGTCTAGTTGGTCTTTAAAATATTTTAGTTGAGTTTGTACTGAGTCGAGTCTGTTGTCTACATCAGCTAATTCTATATATTGTAAAAAGGAATGATAGTGGGATACGAGTCTAGTCTGTCCGAGTTTAAAAGGTAAAAGTCCAGGTCCGTTCTCGAGGGTCTCAAGTTTTATCTCGTGTGCGGTCGTCAGATGTCGGGTCAGGAGGTTCAGTAGAATCCTGTAACAATTGGAAGTCTTTATGTGCACGTTTAAGTCGAGATTTAGCAATAGGGCCTCGTTTTTTCGATGTGTAGATATGAATTGGTAAGTCTGCTAGCACTCTATCTTGAGTGTACCTCGGGGCTGTTTTTTGTCGGGCTGCTATCGGGTTTTTAATGAAAACTTGTTGGTTAGGCTGGTACGTCGCTTCTGGTTCGCGGTTCTTATTTCTATTTTCAATGAGCGATGTACGGTTAGCAAGTGAGGTTTCATTTATGAGTTCATAAACTGTAGTCATTTGAGCTTTGTGTGATTCCATGTACTGCTGCAGTAAATGGGCTGTTATGTCAATGTCGAGAGGGTCTCTAGGGTCAAAGTGTCCCGTTATGATGTCAAAAGGGCGACATTTGGTGAAACTATGGACTGAACTGTTGTAAGCTAATATTGCATAAGGCATTAAGTTTATTACAGGTTCATTTTTATGTTGTAAGCGGAGTATGCGAAGGTGTTCTAGCAAAGTTGAATGGAATCTCTCTACATTGCCATTGTCATTAGGTGTATGTGCTAGGGTTTTATGATGATTTATTTTGTGAAGTCGTATGAATTCGGAAAACAATTGGTTTGTGAATTCTGTCCCATTATCAGTTACTATCGTTAAAGGTAGACCATGATGCGTGCAGAACTGCAATAGACCCTGTAATACGCTAATTGCTGTGCCGTCCCTCAACAGGTAAGCCTGTCCGTACTTAGAGAATACGTCAATAAATGTCAGGTATTTTTCGGATTGGGCGGTGAACAAGTCCATATGAACTATTTCGAAGGGTTTCTTCGGGGGTGGTACTATGCTAAACTGCTGTTTAATGGGTGCGCGATCGTATTTAGCTTGTCCGCATATAGTACATTCGTTTATGAATTTTGTAATTTGATCTTTCATTTTCGGCCAGTAATATTTTCGCGAAAGAGCTAAATAGCACTCGTTTATTCCGCGGTGGTTAGTTTTTCCATCGTGATAGTGGCTTATTATTTCTTGTTGCCGAAGGTACTCCTTCACATTTTCTAATTCGACCTTTGTGAGTAGGAGGTTCATTGCCGAATTTCTGAACGTGTCTTGAATTATGGGTATAATGTCGTACATGCTTAATGTTGGATTAATAAGGAGGCCAGTTTTTACTTTAGGATTAACGAATTCTTTAATGGCGTTTATGATGTCTTCTCTTAAGTTTGATTGAGAAACTTGTATAGATATGCGAGTGTGCGTTTCAAATGGCTTACTGACAACGGGTCGTTTCTTGATGTCTCCGACCACTGTTATGCATATTTGCTTATAGAATTTATTCAATGGTTCGTCGGTTATGGGGACCTCTAATATGGGGTTTTCATTACTGGTATGAGCTGTGGCGGTGGTTGAACCAGTGACTGAGGGTGGTTTTTCTGAAGGGTTCGCTATCATGGAACTTACATCTTCGTTATGTATCTCTACTCGCGAGAGGGCGTCGGCGTTTGTATTAATTTTGCCCTTTTTATAGACGATGGTGTAGTCATACTCGCTAAGTTTAAGTCGCCACCTGGTCAAACGTGAGTTAGGCTCTTTAAGGTTCATAATCCACTGTAATGGTTTATGGTCCGTTATTATTTTAAATTTTCGGCCAAATAAATATGGTCTAAAGTATTTGGTGGCCCACACGATTGCGAGTAATTCTTTCTCAATTGTACTGTAATTCATCTCGCTTTCATTTAAGGTACGCGAGGCGTAACATACAGGTCTATCGGAGCCTATGGGGCCCTGTGACAATATAGCTCCTAAAGCCACATTTGATGCGTCAGTTGTTAAAATAAATTCTTTTGTAAAATCAGGGTACTGTAATATTGGGTCGTTAGTCAAAAGTTGCTTACACTTTTCGTAACAGTCTATGTAGTCTTTACTAAGGGTTATAGTCCGTCCTTTCTTTAAGCACTGTGTGAATGGTTTCGTTATTTTAGCAAAGTCGGGTATAAATTTTCGATAATATCCTATAAGTCCGAGGAATTGCTTAATTTGTTTTGTGGTTTTTGGTATCGGGTACTTTTGTATGGTGGCAATTTTGTCGGGATTAGGTTTAATTCCTTCGTTGCTAATTATATGACCTAAGTAGGCTGTTTCTAATTTTAAAAATTCTGATTTGTCCATCTGTATTTTGAAGTTGGACTCACGAAGTCTCTGAAACACTTTTTCGAGGTTAACAAGATGTTCCTGTAAAGATGTGCTAAAAACGATGATGTCATCAAGATATACTAGGCATATAACGTTTTGAAGACCTTTCAAGACGTTATCCATAACTCTTTGAAATGTAGCCGGAGAATTTTTTAATCCCATCGGCATTCTTAGAAATTCAAAATGTCCGTGCTCTACATTGAACGCAGTTTTTGGGATGTCTTCAGGGTTCGTCTTCACTTGGTAGAATCCGCTTGCCAGGTCCAGGGTTGTGAAATACTGGCACTTACCTAATTTATCTAGAACGTCGGATATGTTTGGTATCGGATATTTGTCGTCGATAGTTTTTTCATTTAGCTTACGGAAGTCTACTACTAATCTCCATTTTTGTTTTCCAGATGCATCTGCCTTTTTAGGCACGACCCAGATAGGCGAGCTCCATGCTGAGTCGGATGGTCTTATTATATTTTGTTGCAGCATCTTAGAAATTTGGTCTCTAACTTCCTCCCGGTGGACAAAAGGATAGCGATAGCTTTTTGTATAGATCGGAATTTCATCGGTCGTCCTAATGTGGTGTTTTATTTTATTAGTAAAGGTGAGCGGTTCACCCTCAAGATAGAATACGTCAGCGTACTGCGAGCAGAGGTTAATTAAATTCATTTTTTCCTCCTCATTAAGGTGATCGGTACGTAATCGCGATAAGACCTGATCAACGCGACTACGACTTTGTTCGGTACGGCTGCACTCGATATTAAACGTTAACGCTTCTATGGGGCGGTCCATTGAAAATATCATGTCGTTATGCGATGTGTTTTCGACTTCAATTATACCACGGTTTTTAACGACTGTCGTGATGCATTCGTTCACCACACAGTTGTTCAGATATTGCTGCGGGATATAGACTTCGCCGTCAGATGAATTTATTGGTACTCTAACTAGTTTACTAGAGTTAGCCGGTACGATGTCTTCGTACAGGTTGACGTTGCGAGAATTGAACATTTCAATAGGGTTGGTAGAATTGTCTGTAATCAGTAAGTTGTCTTTAAGGTCGATTCTAGATTTCCATTTAGTCAGCAAGTCTAAACCAATAAGTCCGTCAAAAAAGTTGTGGAAATCGTAGACAAACAGTTTAATAGGTCCCGCGTCGTTAAGTTCTGAAAAAGCTGGTATAGTGATAGAAAAGTCGTTCCTAGTTGTAGCGTGGACGTTCGTTACTTCGAAGGGGTCATATTTAAGAGGTATATTTGCATAGAATTTTTCTACCGCTTTCGGGCTTAAAAAAGATTGATTTGCGCCCGTGTCGATTAATATGTTTAGAGGTGGATTTTTAATTTTTAAGTACGGTAACTGGCGTTGAGTTTGTAAATTTAATTCTATTTTAACAGTTTTAATGGGGGGCTCACGGGAAAATCCTGATCCGAATGACTAGTAGAGGGTTGCGCTTCGGCTCCTATACTACTTATTTCGTTAACTTTATTTTCGTTTGGTGGGCAGTCATTTATTGTAGGGTCGTAATATTCGTATATTTCATAGTTATTATAGTCCGCGTCATAGTTAGTGTAATCTGTATAATAGTTACGGTCATAGTCGTGGGTATAGTAGTCATTGTCGGGGTAGTAATAACCGTCACTATTGTAGCATTCGTTAATGTTCATCTCTCTTGTTTTAAAATAATTTGTTGGAGGTGGGTTACCTGACTTACTCCAATCATGACCTGTGAGTGGAAGTTGTTTTGCCACGTAGTGACTAATACCACTCATAGGTTTCGGTCCCTGGTTCCGCTGAGGTAGCCTAAATACGTTGCTACGGGGGTTGTAGTTTGGTGGGTGCGATGCGAACATTTGCTGCGTGCGTGATGGCATGTTAGGCATGCGCTGAGGGGCGTTAAATTTGAAAGCAGGTTTCCAATGGTTATTAGGTCCTGGTGGTGGCTGTCGCTCCCAGCTCGGTCCTGGGTTCGGTCCGAATGAAAGCGGTTTCGGCATTGCTACCGGAAACATAGGTGGTATTTTTACAGGTGGTGTCGGTGTAGGCTGAATAAGGTTGCGCCGTTCAGAGGTGAACCCGTTTCGCTGTTGTAGATACATTATGTTAAGTTCTTCCTGTACAAATTCCAGAGCCTTTTCAATGGAGGTCGGTCTCATGCAGCGTATGCGAGATCCCAAGGGTTCCTTGAGGCCTCGAACAAATGCTTGCATTGTTAGCTTTTTATACAAGTCGCGTTTTGCCTCGATGGTTGTGGCAATACTTTCGTGTAAAGTTACGTATGTCATGAGAGTGCTGAATAGGGTCTGGCATTTGTCGTAAAACTCCTGGGGGCTACTGTTTCCCTGTGTTAGTAAGGAGAGGTCATTGTATAAAGCGGTCTCATCTCTTTGGTCTGAAAAATTATTAATGAGGGCAGTACGGATACCTAACCAGTTCTCTGGTATGCCATTTGAATTTATGGTCCTGGCGGCAGGACCAGTTATTTTATTTAATATACCGTTTATTAAGCTGAGGTTATTTAATTCGTTGCCAGGATCTGTTCTTATATACTGTGTGACGATTTGGTCACAAATTCTGATAAACCTAGTCAGTATGTTCGGATTGCCGTCGAACTCTGGCACTGGGCGAAGGGCCTTGTAGATTTGGTCCGGGTCTACGGCCATTTCTAATTTATAACTTACGTTAATATCTAAATTTCTATTTAAATCGACGTCTCTCTGTCTACTACTAATCTGCCTTGAGGAGACAGATTTTTCACCGTAATTCTTCGGATGAAAAATTTTGGATTTGGATTGACAAGGAGGCAACACAAAAAGAAGGTTCAAGTACTTACATACGATATATCATTTTGGTCTTCTCGCGTATCGATTTCCAGATACTACGCCGGCCGTGTCTTCACGATTCAGGTATTCGATAAGGGCTTGATAGCACGAGCAGCGACTATACGGAGTCGGCAGAATCAACGATTTTTGGTGTTCTTTACCGCGCCGCGCACTGCTTCGAATATCCTACCGACTGCGCCAATTATGTAGACTACAGCCGTAGCGTTTAAAAAAAACCAAAATTCTATGAACTTATTTATTATAGAAATATAATTATAACAATTAATTAAACTAAGATGCTATTGAGTGGACTTGGACGATGTCAGTACCGAAGTGGCGCCAGCGGGCCCCGGCCCGGGCGGCATAGCGACGCTGCAGTGTCAGCACTTGACGCCAGTCGCGTATTTTTCCATGAACATGGAATGAGGTTGCTGCGTCGACAATTTGTAGTCACGTACGCCACTGGTTGCTAATTGCGAAATCGCGAATTAGCAAAATGCATGTAACTAGGGTACGTAACACGCACGATTAGTTGTTTCACATCAATTGATTTTACATTGATTTTGATGTGCACATAATTCTTTCTCAATTCTGAAACCTTGGATTGACGTTGAATAGACTTTGATAGTTGAATATTGGAAATTAATAGTCAGCTTAAAACGTATTATGAATATTATCGTTTTATGATAAACATACTCAATAACAATTTTTGATTCTTTGATGGTGATGACACAATTATTTGCGGATTTATCATTGTTACTTTCTGCTAAAAATGAAATAAAGTGCAAGGAATATTTCAATGACTCTTAGGGGTGATTGAAAACTTTTCAATGATAGATATTGGTTTAATTGTGTCCCTAGTGTTTATCATCTCCATTATTTGAATCGCGAAACAATCATGCCTTCTGGTTTGAAGATTGGGATACCGTAAACAATACAATTGAGTTCGATGTCTCAGATGGATGGTGGCATGCACGTTTTGATGTCAGCAGCAAGTAGACATTGAGCTACTTCACATCAAACTTCTGCAAAAAAAATTGGTTAGCGAAGCCCATAGACATGCGCCATAGACATAGCTACCGGTAGGCAGCGGCTTGGTTCGGTAGGCAGCAGCTTGGCTCGGTAAGAAGCGGCTCTGCCCTGGCATTGCTGAAGTCTATGGGCGACGGTAATCACTCACAATCAGATGGGCCGTATGCTCGTTTGTCTACAAGGGCAATTAAAAAAAACGTATCGGCAAAAAATGGCACGTCCTAAACTAAAAGATTAGAACGCACTCATAATTATAATGGCTCTTTCTTCAAACCATATCACACTCTTCAAATCATAACACAAAATAACTTCGCGGTAAAAAAAAACAAATTCACTCGTTCTCAAATCGAAATTGGCTTTAAATTTAATTTAATTAGTTTTTTTTATTAGATGCCATTAAAAACACTAGGTAGCCCATGTCCAGGCTTAATTCAAAATATCTAACTATTGTTAAATTATTGCTGCAATTATAAATTTAATGTTACTTTTATAGTACCATCTATATACTAATACGTGAAGCAAAAACTTTGTATCCCTTTTTACGAAAATTGCGCGGACGGAGAAGTATGAAATTTTCCACACTTATAGAGAATATAGAGAAAAAATGCACAATGCTAATATTTTTTTAAATAATGCATAATAGATACATTAAATTAATAAAGAAAAAATTACACACACTACATACCATGTATTTGACGCACACACGCATGCATACTATTTATTGTCAAACTTTTGTTCTTGACGTCTGTTTTCAAATTTAGAATAGATTAAATATTGTTTGTCTTTGTTAATATTTTTATAGTGTCGTCTTGACGAAATTTGTGAATATAGAAGTATAAAATACAATCATAATAGTGTAAAAATTTACAATTACAATTAGTTATTTAGTTATAGTCGAATTTCGACTACTGCGGGACCTCTAGTAATAATATATTTGTTTAATTGAACTAACAAAACACCGCTCTCGTAACAATTGCGTTCGTTAATTGCATGTCAAACGCAAGGGCGTAAATTGTACTCTAATCGCAACTTGCTCTGGAAAAATACAAGCGCAAACGAACCTTGTTGAACTTAGGTTTTTTTTCTCGTCTCTACGGTGGCTGATGTCGACCAGATCTTTTGCTAGAATGTTCGAATGGTTCGTATAACTATTTTGTTATCTTACGGCAGATTTCATTTCCTCTTTTTTCAGTGTTGAGTTCAGTGCTTCATGGATCTGTATGTTTGTAACAAGCGAAGGTGCGTTGGCTAAATCTTTCAGCAGCCCATTCTGTAGTAATTGGATTATCATTACCACCATTACCTTGAATACCGCACACTTGACGTATTGAACTTAGTACTAAATGGAATCGTTTTAAATTATCAACAATGGAAAAAAATTAATATCAGTATATATTTATGGAATCACTTCTATTGTTTCCTCAATTCATTAATGTTCCATCGTGCATTTTAGTTAGTAAGTCTTCGACTACAAGTCTTCTTTACAAGTCAGTTTCTGGCTTAGGGCCAAAGGTTTTCATTGTCTTCCGCGGGGAGAAAAGAGAGAACATAATTCAAACACGTTTCTCATGTTTTCTATAGTTTTATAATTAAATTCATAGTGGGAGCCAAGAAATTAGCTTCCTCTTGAGTAAACTCAACTTCATCGTTTAAGGTCTTTTTCGCATGGATCGCATGGGATTGATTAATGGGATTATACATGTTACTTTGCAATTAGATTGTAGTATTACAATATCGTCATTTATTATCGGATACATAAATCTTTACCAGCTTCCTACACAAGCTAACTTTGAAATTTTGATCCCCCAAAACACTTATCGCAGATCATGTAAATCAGAAACATTTCGGTAAAGTCTTTTCAATAAATTGCTATTGAGTTATTTTTTATCAAAAAATTCAATTTATCACACCCTTGAAAATAAACATAAAATTTCAACTTAGATATGAAAAATTACAATAAAATTTCAATAAATTTTACTCACAATTGCCTGTTTCTCGGAGGCACTAACGAACATGCAAGCCTAGTGAAAATTACCTATCATAACGCTTAAGTTATGAGTAATTTGAACGGCTATGTATTTCATTTACCTAAATATAAAAAGTTAAACTGCCACGTTCCTGCATTGGATAGGTTTTCATTATATTAAGTTTCCTTCGCACGCGATTATAAGGAACTGAGACACACGCAAATCGCCGGTCATTTTAAAAGAAATTCAAAATCTCCATAAATTTATAATTAATTCAAACATAAAATATAATAATGAAGCGTTTTGATCATTACATAATTGTATATAGACATGCTTTAACAAAAACCGACTTCAAATAGAAAAAAAAAAGATATTCCAAAACAAATTAATATACACTTAAAACAATAATCATCGAAATCGGTTGACGTGATATTGAGTTATTCATCTATTTGTTGCGCACGGACTTAATGCAAATTTAAGACTTATATGATTTTCTCGTGGATACCATTATTAGAACTGGATTAATGGGACCACGCGGGAAGCCTCAGCTTTTTACTAAAAAAAGAATCACCAAAATCGATTCACCCACTCAAAAGTTATGAGGTAACAAACATTAAAAAAACAAACAGTTCAACTGAGAACCTCCTCTTTTTTTAAAGTCGGTTAAAAAGAGTGGAAGTTCAAGCTAAATTCGAGACGACAAGTAAACTGACGTACACCTCTCTTACAACAACTTAATCTATACTAATATATAAATCTACACTGGTTTTTACGGATGTTCCATTATAACTACTGACCCATGCATCTGATTGACTTGAAACTTCATATCCATGTAGAAAACACATGCACTTAATGGATAGGCTATTATTTATATGAGTGTTGGACTCCCTAATAATAATGACAATAAATAATAATGTTAATTTTAAATGCCCTGGGCATGGGCGAGTACGGATTCGATTAGGTGCAGAATCTTTAATTGCAGAAACTTAGTGTATCAGATTGATAAACGAAAAAATAAGCGCGCCATAAATCAGCGGTCAGCGTTCAGTCTTAAATAGGGTGCTTAATTTATTCATGTGGGAGTCGGGAATTCCAGTTTCGATCCATCATTGTGGAAATTTCCGCCACGCCAATGTATTCAAGTAACAATGAATACTTTACAACTTTTTTAATTAATAGCGTAAAGGCTAATGTGATTATGTAAAAGTCAGTGAAGCGTGTTCGCTTTAAGCTAATGGCGGGTATACATATTTCGAAGAGAATTTACATGATACACGGCGTATATGTACCTACATTTATTTATTTGGTTGTGTTAGTAAAATTGACATGTATTTGTGAAATTCGAAAAGATTATTTCCATATTTGCCGATTGTTTGTCCGGAATCTTAACCTATATTCATTTTATAATATCCGGCTAAAGACTTATTAAATTTTGGAATAATAGTCTATACATATAAATAAAATTGGTGTGTCTGTTTGTAATATTGAAATAGCCGCTTTTTACTACATGGATATGAATATATATATATATACAGTACATACACCAAAATAACATTTTTTACAATTTTTGTCTGTCTGTCTGTCTGTTCCGGCTAATCTCTGGAATAGCTGGACCAATTTTAACGGGACTTTCACTGATAGGTAGCTGCTGATATAAGGAGTAACTTAGGCTATTTTTTTAGACTAGCTTCGCCTCGCCGCCTCACCCGCGGTTCGACAATAACCGCGGGTTACATCGCGGGACTTAGATATCTACTAGCGACCCGCCCTCGCTTCGCTTCGGAAACATTAAAACACACATGAAACCAAAAAAATAAAATATTTTTTTTTTTTTTAAAAGTAGCCTATGTTCATCAGGGACAATGTCGGCTTCTAATGGAAAAAGAATTTTTCAAATCGGTCCAGTAGTTTCGGAGCCTATTCGAAACAAACAAATCTTTCCTCTTTATAATATTAGTATAGATATAGACAATAAAAGTTAAAGTTTCCGAAGCGAAGCGAGGGCGGGTCGCTAGTTCCAAATAAAATCAGCACAAGTTTTAAACACAGCTACGTGATATTCGATCGAATAATTTTAGATATTTATAATATTTATTTATTTATTTAGTTGTACCAAAATAGTGATCAATACATCGATGAATTGTCAATAAGTACGTGACAAATGTTACCTCAATTATAGATCAATTCAATTAAGGAACATACATATCTATATATTAATACGTGAAGCAAAAACTTTGTATCCCTTTTTACGAAAATTGCGCGGACGGAGAAGTATGAAAATTTCCACACCTATAGAGAATATAGAGAAGAAGTGCACAATTCTTTTTTTTTTTAAATAATGCATAAAAGATACATTAAGTCAATAAAGAAAACATTACACACTCTACATACCATGTATTTGACGCACACACGCATGCATACTATTTATTGTCAAACTTTTGTTCTTGACGTCTGTTGTTAATAAATATTGTTTGTCTTTGTTAATATTTTTATAGTGTAGTCTTGACGAAATTTGTGATTATAGAAGTATAAAATACAATAATAATAGTGTACAAACTTACAATTCCAATTAATTATATTCGAATTTCGATTACTGCGGGACCTCTAGTAATTGTGAAACTGCTTATTTCAAGTCTGGTGTAGGTATAAGTTAATCTTCGAAACTGCTTAGAAATACTTTTCATGCAGCTATACTTGTACATATCCTAAACACATTTTGAGTGCTTAAACAAAAACTCAATCACAAAATTAAGATCTGAATTAATACAAAAATTCCAAGTACTATCTGAATCATTTCTATTTAAAATGCTTCAAATATTTAAAGTAATTGCATACTTTTCGTTTTAGAAATTTTACGCTGCATTACTCGAGTGCTCCTCCATCCATCCTTCATCGGCGGAACTGAAATAATTAATTAGAACAATCCCCCGCTCCGAGATCCTTTTAACAGCAAAAGAGGAACGAATTAACTGATTATATCATCAGAATGTTCGAGAAATTAATTTATTATGTGAAGCCGCGAAGCAGGATAGCGGATTAAAAATTAATTACAGTTTCAAACTAAGCTTTTGGGGACTCGGCTAGGATGTAAAAGTTTACGCCGCGGATGAGTCTGGTCAAAAAGGCTTATTTGTTATGATAAAGATGGGAATTTAAATATTTAACTTTTTCCTCTGATGCCGCCTTTATGGATATCAAATTTGTTTATCGTTTATGAAAAACTCATTTACAAGGTTTTTTTTTGCGTTGTAGTATTTTCTTCGGCTTTCTCGAGTCGTAGATGTAATTAAAATTACTTTTACAGTATAATCTTCCGTCCGGGCGTACTTAAAATAGGCCCTTAGGCTACCAGTAAATAGGTAGGGAAAACAAGTATAATCTCACGTTCTTAATTGTCATTATATTATTATTTCGACGTTTTTAATACTTCACAGTTTTCGCGATGAAGAACGACTGTGTCGTAAAAGTACTTTAAGTATCTTTTTGTTAATTTTGTCTAGTAAATTATGAACCTTTTTCTTCTATTCTATTCTATCAGCCCATGGACGTCCACTGCTGGACATAGGCCTCCCCCAAGCCTCGCCACAAAGACCGGCCCTGCGCTGCCTGCATCCAGCGGATCCCCGCGAACCTCAATAGGTCGTCGGCCCACCTTGTGGGAGGCCTACCCACGCTACGTCTTCCAGTATTATGAAATTATGTATATAATTATATAAGTATATTCCAATTATGAACCTTACTTAGGAGCAAATAGAATGTACTGAATTATTTTGACATTTTAGATAACAAATGTCAGATAAATACACATTAATGAAATGTAATATGAAAGAGAAATATATTTTTGGGCAACTTAATTTTACGGTTCTGATTTCGGTGAATAAAAGTTTTTCGGGTCACAAAATTTAATATGTCTTTTTTTGCGGAAAATATAACATTTCGAACTAAACGGATATTTACTTAGATTTTTAACGGCATTACAATTTCTTTTTCAATCACAGTTGGTGGCTTGCTGCTAATGTATCTACATCTGTCTGCTGTTAAGGTCCTACCACTATTGATGGCAGGCGTTTCAGAAACTTGCCATTGCCAACAGACGCTAAATAAATATAAAACGAATTAACACGTTTTTACTGCTATTTCGTTTATAAGTGACGTAATTTTCAAAGACTACAAGACGTTCGTTAAATTTTAAAATTTGTACACGCATCAAGGACTGTTGACAAAACAATTTTTTTTTACTTGGTTCTAATATCCTAACCAGTATTAACATAAAAAAATGATGAAAAGAACTGTTAGCTCGACTTGTTTTTAGGTGCGTTTTTTATTTTTATTTTAGAGTATATTAAAACATATTCTTTCTGTATGTGTTTAGGTCTGCTAATAGTCAACCCGTTCAATTGTTATCGGGGACTAGAAATCGAAATAGGAATACTGCTATCAACCTTTAGGAAATAGATATAAAGGCTCGAGTGATTTATCCAATGGCACTTCGATGCAGAGTACATTGTTAAAATTGCAAAGACCTCCAGGACACCAGTAATACTTCCTTCATAAAGAAAGAACGTTATTGATAAGTTGCCAACTATTCGTCCAACGACCATGTTACGATTAGGTATGCAAATTCATAAATTTGGGCGGTTTCACTCATCGAAATGACGTCATAGTCACAACGTGGTAACCATTCTTAGACACGTGATAAGGACGCGTTCATGTTTGTAGCTTCGTTCGAAACAAGTTATTTTCAAGTCATTATGACTTTCACTGGTGGTAGGACCTCTTGGGAGTCCGCACGGGTAGGTACCACCACCCCGCCTATTTCCGCCGTAAAGCAGTAATGCGTTTCGGTTCGAAGGGTAGGGTAGCCGTTGTAACTATACTGAGATCTTAGAACTTATCAGGTGGGTGGCGCATTTACGTTGTAGATGTCTATGGGCTCCAGTAACCACATAACACCAGGTGGCCTGTGAGCTCGTCCATCCATCTAAGCAATAAAAAAAAAACTTATCCATTTATACGCTATAACAAAAATATCGACTATATTTTATTTAAATTAATTATCTACGGAAACTTAAATCCATGGGTAGTTTTAGACCTATGGGGACCGGTCGCAAACACAACATCGGACATAACTAAGATTTCATCGAAGGCTTTGCGTGTTGTATTTACGACGCTGCGACATTAAACACGAGGTACATTAATTATAACTGTCCGGCCTTGTACAGAACCTTACTAATTTTGAATAATTGTTAACACTACGTAGGTATTTTATAGTTAAACTTTACAAAATATTAGGGTTGAGTATACAATATACTGACTGTTATTGTGTATGTATATAGAAGTATATATTACGTCATGAAATGTTCATAGTTAAGTTCAGACACCTAATGCCATCCTAATGTTGTTCTTTACATTTTAAGTATTATTTTTTTTATTTCAAATGTATGTGATACAGTAAAACGTTTGTAATCGCGTGAATAATTATGTAAGAGAGAAAGAGACAGAGTATTCTGTATTGTACACCAAAAAATAAATATAAATACAAAAAAGTACAATTGGCGGTCTTATCGCTAAGAGCGGTCTCTTCCAGGCAACGACACGAATAATTTTTCCTCCCTCCCTCCCATTTTATAACAGTGCACGCTTTTGTTCTTCATTCATGTTCTTATTCCAACACATCTCAGAGTGGGTGGTGGCATTCACGTAGGTGTTTAGTTAACACTTAAGATCAGGTAAGCTGTGAGCTAGTCCCGTCATCTAGCGTAACAAATAAAAAGTTTAAGTATCGAATTTCCTTAATCCAGAAAGTTGGTGAGGAATTATCTCTAATAATTAATATTGTTAGAAAGTTTACTTATGTTTTGATATTTCGTTTAAAATTCAGCATAAGACTGATTACGCCTTACTATTAAAACACGATTTTTCAACCACTAGGTACATTATTGTGTACGAAGGCTAGACATAAACAGTCTGCGTGTAGTAAATTCAGTGTTAGTTTATGTTGCATGCGAACACGAAATGTTTGAATTTTGAGGTGCTTTGTTTACTTTAAAAAAAGTAAAACTACAATGAAAAATAGAGTCATGGATTCTTCATTGAAAGATAGCTGTCATTTAAAATATGTAAGCAATTCGAATAAAGAAGGACTAAATCAGATTACGTCTAGATGTTGCTTATAATAATAATAATAATAATAAATAATAATAAATGGCGTAGGGAAGTGGTGACCCCATCGCCCGCGGGTGAAACAATCAATATGAGATGGTTGTTCCATCCGCGCAAGCAACCAGCGCTAGCCGAAGGTGTAAGGCACCGTGCCGAGCGGCTGCATGGCCTAGGGCGCTAAGTCTAGGTCGTGAACGGTCCCCTTGGAGTAACTGGCGACCCTCCACTGTATTCTAGCCTTCTGCAGATATGGGGCTCTGTCTGCAGCGACTGTTAGACCCCACATAAAAGCCCAACGATGAGTAAAACCTATAACAGAAACAAAAGATCTGACTCGTTAAGACCACTTCAGCGGGTCGAACCCCCATCATCATCACCACCGGGAGGCTTGGTGCCTGCAGAGTCCACAAGGACTCCGCAACAGGCACCCGCACTCGGTGGAGGGCGGCGCATGCGATGGACTCGTGAACAAAATTCCAATGTCATGCGCGCCCACTTTGGGGCTGTGGGGGGAGAAACAGGCGGCACAGGGCGTCGAGCAAGACTGCTTCGTAATTTTCAAGCGCTTGAGCCATCGCTGACACACATTACAGACCAGAACCTAGCCGACCGAGTTCGTTTCATAATGCGCTCTAACATCTTCAGCGCAAACGAACTCGAACAACTACGACTCGAGGCTGTTCCGGCCTCCTCTCTTGCACCAGCTGAAGGACGTGTATCTATCGCATCTATGCAGGACTTAAATGTCGGCGGTGCGGTAGACACTGGTTATCAACCATTGGCTGCTGACGGAGGGGCGGACGGAATAGCTTCCCAGGACAACGAGCAGATCAAGAGGATTCTTGAAGAGGCGATTTTGGAAGTGCGTGAGATGCCTCTCGACGCGAGACCCCGGATCCCCAGAATAGCTCAGAGTCACCACAATCGGAATGTCGTTGAGGCCGTTAACGAGATGCTGCTTCCATATTTGGAGAGCAGCAGCAGCCTCACTGATACGAATTCAATCCTGTTTGGCGCCGCAATGGCAGTATGTCGGTGTATTGGCGCCAAGCTCCAGCCAAATCGGCAGGTGACAGCTGCCGACGCTCAGCGTGTGAGAGATGCCGAGCCTGCTTGGAAGCGCAGAATTGAACGTCGTATCAGTGACGCTAGAGTCCTTATCGGCAAACTGATTAGCTTCAGGACGGGCAACACGAGGCCGAGAGTCTTGCGGTTTGTCAGAATTGCGTTTGCGGGGTGTGGCTTAGGCCCTGCAGTGCCAAATGCACAACAGCTGGCAGATCGCATAGACCTCCTGAAGCAGAAGGTGGCTGCTTGGAGCAAGCGCATCCGGCGGTACTCGGAACGAGTTCAAAGGTATCGCCAGAATCGCCTCTTCGTGAGTGATCAGAGGAAGTTCTACAGGTCCCTAGAACAGGCCAATGTTAGCGCCGTCACTGAACGTCCAGCTGGACAGGAGATGGTCACATTCTGGCGCAACTTGTGGTCAAGACCTGTGGAGCATGTGGAGGGCTCCTGGATGCAGGTCATTGAGGACTCGTGTGCGGGCATACCACCGATGAGCCCGGTAACTATCAGCAAAGGTGATATTAAGGCTGCAGTCTGTAGTTCTTCACACTGGAAGTCTCCAGGCTGCGACGGACTGCAGCTTTACTGGCTAAAAAGTTTCCGGGCTTGTCACGAAACCCTCGCCAGACAGTTCCAGGAAGCCATAGATACAAAAGTGCTCCCCGACTTCCTCACTACTGGGATCACTCACCTCATTCCAAAATCGGAAAGTACCGCGGATCCGGAACAGTACCGGCCAATAACGTGTCTTCCTACCACCTATAAGACACTGACATCCGTTCTGGAAACTAAGATCTCACACCACATAGACAGCTGTCGAGTACTGTCTGGTGCCCAGAACGGGTGTAGGCGTGGTAGCCGCGGTACTAAGGAACTCCTCTTGATCGACGCGGTATCTGGCCAGCAGGTCAAACGCAACCGACGAAATTTCTCTGCCGCGTGGATAGATTATAAAAAGGCATTTGACTCGGTCCCCCATACATGGCTGAAGAGGGTCCTCGAGCTGTATAAGATAGACGATACAGTTCGAGACTTCCTCGGTGCCTGTATGGGGCAATGGAGCACAATGCTTAGTCTATCCGGTGTGCGGCTGTCGGCTGTAGAAGACCGAATAAAGGTGAATCGGGGTATATTTCAGGGTGATTGTCTGAGTCCATTGTGGTTTTGCCTGGCCCTGAATCCTCTCAGTTCATTACTGGAGGCTTCGAGGACAGGCTTTCAGTTTCGAAGGGGGGGCTTGAAGGTGTCCCACTTGTTCTACATGGATGACCTGAAGTTGTACGCTCCTCATGCTGCAGGCCTCAGGCGACTGCTTGACATCACTTGTGATTTCAGTAGTCGCATTAGGATGAGGCTGGGAGTCGACAAGTGTGCGGTTCTCCATGTAGAGGGAGGGAGTATAGTCTCATCGGATCGTTTACCTGTATCCGATGGGATAAACCTTCGGGCACTCTCCGAGGGAGAAACATACCGGTACCTGGGCATGTCGCAAAATTTAGGTATTGACGTGGCGGTCGTCAAACAGGCTGCATGCGACTTGTTTTATGAACGTTTGACAAAAGTGTGTAAGAGCCTTTTGTCGGGCGTGAATAAGACAAAGGCGTTTAACGGCTGGGCGATGCCCGTCCTGTTGTATACCTTCGGCGTGCTCAGGTGGACTCAGACCGAACTGGATGCCCTGGATAGAAAAGTCCGCTCAATTATGACCCTCCATAGGATGCTTCACCCGAAGTCCTCGGTAATGAGATTGTACATTCCGCGGAAGTGTGGTGGCCGGGGCCTACTTAGCGCCAAGGTCATGCACAACTCATTCCGATAGAGGCACCCGTCACGTGCGGACGTGCTCATCGACCACTCGATCGCCCGGTCTTTGTTCGCCCGGCTTTTGTTAGCCCGGCCATTGTTCGCGCGGCCTGTGTTCGTGATACATCTGCCGACCAAGTGTGTTTCCTGGAAGCTTTTATTTGTTTTGTTTTAGTTATTTTTGTGTTCGTGGAACATTTGCCGACAAAGTGTTTTCCTGCAAGTATTTATTTGTTTTGCTTCTTTTTGTAATTTCTGTTTTGTTGTGCTTTTTCTTTGTCCTGTAGTAATCGCGCCGCATTGCCACCTGTGTTCAATAGAACCGCTCAGGTCCGAGAAGTTGGGGCCTCGCCGCAAGGCGAGTGTTTTCAAGACCCGGGGCCGCCCCACCTGGGTACTCAGCGATCATGGACGCTGTATTCGTGGAATTCCTCCGACTTCGTCACCCACAGCTCGCCTCAGAGTTTCTGGCTTTCAAGGCCAATCACACTGCGAGCTCTCTCGAAGACTCCGCCATGCTCGCTGCTCCTGCGTCGCCTGTACCTGCGTGCAAAGCGTCTACATCGAGCACCGCAGCCTCCGTCGTGCCTGCCGTTCCCGCGTCGCCTATACTGGCGAGTAAAAGTACTGTGTCGTCCGCCGTGGCCACCGTTCCAGCAGCGCGATCATCCGCGGCCTCCGTCGCGCCCTCCAAAACTCCTGCTTGTAGGTCACCTGCGCCCGCCTCCTCGTCCTCCGACTCTGACTCGGAGATGGAGGTCGACCTCGCCCCCGCCTCATCGACGGATGGATTCACCCTGGTACAAAAGGGTAAGAAGCGTGCCGCGGAGTCTCGAGCTCTCGCGGCCGCTAAAATTAGCAAAGCCGCGAACGCGTCGCGCCCCCGCCCTCAGACTCCCGTTGCGCCTCCAGCCCGTGCCACTCCGTCGCCGCGACCGGTGGCGCAATCTAAAACTCAGACCCCTCCCCCGGTTATCCTTCAAGAGAAGGCAGCTTGGGACCGAGTTTCCCTGGCCCTTAAGGCCAAAAATATTAATTTTGCCAGCGCCCGTAATCTCGCCAACGGGATTCAAATAAAAGTAACGACACCCGACGACCATAGGGCCCTCTCAAGTTACCTCCGAAAGGAGCGTATAAGTTTCCACACTTATACGCTCCAGGAGGAGCGCGAACTCCGCGTTGTCATACGTGGAATCCCGAAGGAGCTAGATGCCGATCTCGTCAAGGCAGATCTGATAGAACAAGGCCTACCAGTAAATTCCGTGCACCGCATGCACACCGGCCGCGGTAGGGAGCCATACAATATGGTTTTAGTCGCCCTCCAGCCTACCCCCGAGGGTAAGCAAATTTTTAACATTCGGACCGTCTGTAGGCTCTCCGGTATTGCCGTCGAAGTCCCCCATAAAAAAGGCACTCCTAGTCAGTGCCATAACTGCCAACTGTACGGGCACTCTTCCCGTAACTGTCACGCGCGCCCCCGATGTGTTAAGTGTTTGGGCGATCACGCCACGGCCCTCTGCGCTCGTGACCAAAAAACCGCGACGGAACCGCCTAGCTGTGTCCTGTGCCGAACACAAGGTCACCCCGCGAACTACCGTGGATGCCCCCGAGCTCCAAAAATAAATCGCCGCGTCGCCCGTCAAAACCGCCTCCGAGCTTCCGGCCCAGACATCAAAGCCACGGTACCCTCTGTGCCGAAGGCTAAGCCTGCTTTCGTGCCGGCGTCGGTGCCCAGCGTCTCGGCTTGGGCTAAACCGTTGCCGTACACGAACACGGCTACAACTCTCTCCCCCGCGACTCGTCCCACCCCCGCGATACGTCCCTCCCCCGCGACCTGCCCTCCGACCGCGTCCGAAAATCTCGCTCTAGCGATCGACTTTTTTCAGTCGATCAACTTTGAGCGTGTTAACGCTTTGGGTGACGCCATTCGCGCCGCCTCCACTGCACAACATTTCATCGCCGTTGTGCAAGAATACGCTGACGTATACGCGTCGTTAAATACGTACGTCCTCCCCTCACTCCGCCGGTAATCAATGGCGTACATTAGTAGAATAAAACCCTTATCCGTAACAATAGGATTTTTTAACGCTTACGGTCTCGCAAATCAACGTGATCAGGTTTGTGATTTTTTGCGTGACCATCAAATTGACATTTTCTTAGTGCAGGAGACCCTACTTAAGCCCGCGCGCCGTGACCCTAAAATCGCGAACTATAACATGGTCAGGAACGACAGGCTCTCTGCCCGTGGTGGTGGTACCGTTATTTACTATAGAAGAGCCCTGCATTGCGTCCCGCTCGATCCTCCCGCGCTCGCTAATATCGAAGCATCAGTGTGCCGAATCTCACTGACGGGACACGCGCCGATCGTTATCGCGTCCGTTTATCTTCCACCGGATAAGATCGTTCTAAGCAGCGATATTGAGGCGCTGCTCGGTATGGGGAGCTCTGTCATTCTGGCGGGCGACCTAAATTGTAAACACATCAGGTGGAACTCACACACCACAACCCCGAATGGCAGGCGGCTTGACGCGTTAGTCGATGATCTCGCCTTCGATATCGTCGCTCCGTTAACCCCGACTCACTACCCGCTAAATATCGCGCATCGCCCGGATATACTCGACATAGCGTTATTAAAAAACGTAACTCTGCGCTTACACTCGATCGAAGTAGTTTCAGAGTTAGATTCAGACCACCGTCCCGTCGTCATGAAGCTCGGTCGCGCTCCCGATTCCGTTCCCGTCACGAGGACTGTGGTGGATTGGCACACGCTGGGCATCAGCCTGGCTGAATCTGATCCACCATCGCTCCCGTTTAACCCGGACTCTACCCCGTCTCCTCAGGATACCGCTGAAGCCATAGACATCTTAACATCACACATCACCTCGACATTAGATAGGTCATCGAAACAAGTTGTAGCGGAGGACTTCCTTCACCGCTTCAAATTGTCCGACGATATTAGGGAACTCCTTAGAGCTAAGAACGCCTCGATACGCGCCTATGACAGGTATCCTACCGCGGAAAATCGTATTCGAATGCGTGCCCTACAACGCGACGTAAAGTCTCGCATCGCCGAAGTCCGAGATGCCAGATGGTCTGATTTCTTAGAAGGACTCGCGCCCTCCCAAAGGTCTTACTACCGCTTAGCTCGTACTCTCAAATCGGATACGGTAGTAACTATGCCCCCCTCGTAGGCCCCTCAGGCCAACTCGCGGCCTTTGATGATGACGAAAAAGCAGAGCTGCTGGCCGATACATTGCAAACCCAGTGCACGCCCAGCACTCAATCCGTGGACCCTGTTCATGTAGAATTAGTAGACAGTGAGGTAGAACGCAGAGCCTCCTTGCCACCCTCGGATACGTTACCACCCGTCACCCCGATGGAAGTTAAAGACTTGATCAAAGACCTACGTCCTCGCAAGGCTCCCGGTTCCGACGGTATATCTAACCGCGTTATTAAACTTCTACCCGTCCAACTCATCGTGATGTTGGCATCTATTTTCAATGCCGCTATGGCGAACTGTATCTTTCCCGCGGTGTGGAAAGAAGCGGACGTTATCGGCATACATAAACCCGGTAAACCAAAAAATCATCCGACGAGCTACCGCCCGATTAGCCTCCTCATGTCTCTAGGCAAACTGTATGAGCGTCTGCTCTACAAGCGCCTCAGAGATTTCGTCTCATCCAAGGGCATTCTCATCGATGAACAATTCGGATTCCGTACAAATCACTCATGCGTTCAACAGGTGCACCGCCTCACGGAGCACATTCTTGTGGGGCTTAATCGACCAAAACCGTTATACACGGGAGCTCTCTTCTTCGACGTCGCAAAAGCGTTCGACAAAGTCTGGCACAATGGTTTGATTTTCAAACTATTCAACATGGGCGTGCCGGATAGTCTCGTGCTCATCATACGGGACTTCTTGTCGAACCGCTCTTTTCGATATCGAGTCGAGGGAACCCGCTCCTCCTCACGACCTCTCACAGCTGGAGTCCCGCAAGGCTCTGTCCTCTCACCCCTCCTATTTAGCTTATTCGTCAACGATATTCCCCGGTCGCCGCCGACCCATTTAGCCTTATTCGCCGACGACACGACTGTTTACTATTCTAGTAGAAATAAGTCCCTAATCGCGAAGAAGCTTCAGAGCGCAGCCCTAGCCCTAGGACAGTGGTTCCGAAAATGGCGCATAGACATCAACCCAGCGAAAAGTACTGCGGTGCTATTTCAGAGGGGAAGCTCCACACGGATTTCCTCCCGGATTAGGAGGAGGAATCTCACACCCCCGATTACTCTCTTTAGACAACCCATACCCTGGGCCAGGAAGGTCAAGTACCTGGGCGTTACCCTGGATGCATCGATGACATTCCGCCCGCATATAAAATCAGTCCGTGACCGTGCCGCGTTTATTCTCGGTAGACTCTACCCCATGATCTGTAAGCGGAGTAAAATGTCCCTTCGGAACAAGGTGACACTTTACAAAACTTGCATAAGGCCCGTCATGACTTACGCGAGTGTGGTGTTCGCTCACGCGGCCCGCACACACATAGACACCCTCCAATCCCTACAATCCCGCTTTTGCAGGTTAGCTGTCGGCGCTCCGTGGTTCGTGAGGAACGTTGACCTACACGACGACCTGGGCCTCGAATCAATTCGGAAATACATGAAGTCAGCGTCGGAACGATACTTCGATAAGGCTATGCGTCATGATAATCGCCTTATCGTTGCCGCCGCTGACTACTCTCCGAATCCTGATCATGCAGGAGCCAGTCACCGTCGACGCCCTAGACACGTCCTTACGGATCCATCAGATCCAATAACCTTTGCATTAGATGCCTTCAGCTCTAATACTAGGGGCAGGCTTAGGGACCACGGTAACCGTACTCGTCGAACTCGACAAAGAGGTCGACGTGCAACCTAACCCATGCATCAGCCCGCTGAGTTTCTCGCCGGATCTTCTCAGCGGGTCGCGATTCCGATCCGGTAGTAGATTCATTCGCGAAGCAGCTACTCTTGAGTTGTTAGGTCTCCTTCGGAGGCGCTCGGGTAGCTGTTAGCAAATCCAACCCCTCCTGGCTGAGCCTTTGCTCGCCCACCTGTCCTGGTGAAACTGGAAAGGCCTTCGGGCCACCAGTAAACTTTCAACCATAAAAAAAAAAAAAAAAAAAAAAAAAAAAAAAAAAAAAAAAAAAAAAAAAATCATGCACAACAGTGGGGTGTGCAGTCTCAGGAAATACTTCCTATCGAGGGCTGACAGTGTGATGCACAGAGAGGTCATGGAATGCGACAAAGGACTGACCCCGCTAGCCCTGGCCAGAGACGGGTGGCAATCACCGGCGGTACTCAGTACCTCTGACCGTGAGGCCATATGGAAAGGGAAAGAGCTGCACGGACGCTTCTTTCAGGCACTGCATGAGCCCCACGTGGACAAAGAAGCCTCCGTGCACTGGCTGCGATTCGGTGACCTCTTTGGGGAAACCGAGGGTTTTGTCTGTGCAATACAGGATCAGGTTATCAGGACGAACAACTATAGGAAGCACTTTCTGAGGGATGGGACAGCTGACATCTGTCGATTATGCCGCCGACCGGGTGAATCCCTCAGACATGTCACCTCTGGTTGTTCTATGCTTGCTAACACTGAGTACTTGCACAGACATAACCAAGCAGCCAGAATCCTCCACCAAGAGCTCGCCCTTAAGTATGGCCTCATCGAACAGAGGCTACCGTATTATAAGTACCAGCCGGATGCTGTACTCGAAAACGACCGTGCCAAGCTCTACTGGGACCGGCCCATCATTACGGACAGGACTATTCTTGCGAATAAGCCTGATATCGTGCTGATGGACCAGACGGAGGATTTCTGGTGGATATCACCATCCCCTACGACGAGAACCTCGTGCGGGCCGAGGCAGATAAAAAGACCAAATATTTGGACCTGGCGCACGAGGTGACCGACATGTGGAGGGTGGTATCTACAGAAATAATCCCGTTAGTTATGTCGGTGAATGGTTTGGTCCCTAAAAGCCTCTCAAAACATCTCGAGAGGCTTGGTCTCAACAAAAAGTCGGTGGTGGCCCAAATGCAAAAGGCAGTCTTGCTCGACAACGCCCGTATAGTTCGCCGGTTTCTCTCCCAATAGTCCCTAACGCTCCGGCCGATTGTTGCCCACCTCGCCGGAGTGTGTCCTGCCGTCTTCCCAGGCGTGGCAGTGTTTAATACACTATAATAATAATAATAATAAAAAAACACAATAATCTTCATCCAAAATCTGCAATAGAAAGATTGACAATTAAAAGACAAGACGGGGGTAGAGGCTTGATAGATATTTGGCATCTATGGCGTAAACAAATACACAGCTTAAAAACATTTTTCTACATAAAATCAGATTTAAGTGAAATTCACAGAGCCATAGCACAAAATGATAACAACTACACAGCTAAATCTCAAACAAAAAGAACTAATAGATAATACAGAAAACCTAAGAAATAGAAACCCACAAAAAGACATGGAAGAAAACTGGAAGAAAAAAGCGCTACATGGACGACACCCTCATGACCTAAGCCAATCTCACATAGACAGCAAGGCATCAAACATGTGGCTCAAAACAGGAAGTCTGTTCCCCGAAACGGAAGGATTTTTAATTGCCATACAGGACCAAGTAATAAACACAAAAAATTACAGAAAATATATTATTAAAGATCCCACTATTAGAGACGATAAATGCCGCAAATGCAATACCCAGCCAGAAACCATACAGCACATAACTGGAGCATGTTCAACCCTTACACAGACAGATTACACTCACAGACACAACCAACTTGCTAATATTATCCATCAACAACTGGCTCTCAAACATAAATTGATACAAAATATAAACACACCGTACTACAATTATAAACCACAAACCGTTCTTGAAAATGACTCCTGTAAACTTTATTATGATCGCGCTATTCTTACCGATAGGACGATTCACTACAATAGACCGGATATCACTTTACAAGATAAAAACAATAAAGTCACCTACATTATTGACATTGCAGTCCCGAATACCCACAACATTCAAAAAACGTTTACAGAAAAGATGACAAAATACACAGAACTTAAAGAAGAAATAGTTAGAATTTGGAAACATAAAAAAGCATACATAGTCCCAATAATAATCTCAACCACTGGAGTTGTCCCAAACCACATCCACAACAGCTTAAAGCTTCTAGATTTAAAAGATAACATATTTATTTCACTACAAAAGGCAGCTATCCTAAATACATGCAGAATAGTGAGAAAGTTCATGCAGCTTGAAGAAAACCAAACTTACTACACGCAATAAAAACTAGCATAATTAATTAACTCATAACTAATGTATATTACTTGGCCAAAAGCCCGTATATACAGTACCACCGGCTCTGTCGACAGACTGAACTGAGAAAGGGGAAACATATGTAAATAATAATAATAATAAGCCTTATAATCCATGCAAATGTAGGTTACATACATATTTTAAATTTAAAGAAGAAAAGAAAAAGAAAGGAATAAAATAGTTATGCTATTTACACGTATTTCACTTTTTTTATTGATAAAAATAAAATAAAAAACTACTTTACAAAGTTATCAACTTTATTTTATTCACAATGATTTATAAAAAAAATATTATATATTAATAATATACAAAGAAACAGCTATTTATATGAATAATAATAATTAAGCCTAATTATGTTCTATCATAGAAAACCGTTATCACGTATACGAGTGCTATACATTAGACACCGTATAGCCATCATACTAAGACTATATATAAGTAATAAAAATCTTACGTTGCGGACGCTTTTTCCCGGTTAGGGTACCCCTTCGCATCGTCCCATAAGGAACTTCGTTCCAAAAAATTACCAATTTCCTGATCAACAAATATTTGATTTTTGGTTCTTCTAGTTCATACACAACCCATCGTCCCGTATAGTCACAAGCGGAAATCGCAATGCTAGTGCCTATTCGTTCAACGTTCACTCCAGACTCTCACATTCATCGTTCATTCATTGTCGTTCAAAAACACTTTCAACTTCATAGAAAAATCGTTTGAAAACGACTTAAAATTATTAGATGCCTAAATTTATAAATAAAATGTGTTTGCTAGTTCTTTCGTAATTTTGTTTGCGCATCGATAATTCCAAAGGCTTTGTTTTTAACACTAAACTTGACATTTCAGTAGATTTACGTACTATTAATTAGTTATCAGAGTCCTCAGATGTCACGATGCGTTTGCCTTAACCCATCAAGAGATCATAGTCTTAATTCTTTTGCGCGATTGTTTATTTTATGATTCTCAGATTAGTAGTACCCTACGAGCCAAATCTGATCTTTCCGTTATATTACTGTCACAAAATAAAACTTTCGGTAATAATTAAGGAGGTACGAAGGCTTGAAAGAATGTAATTTGATTAATATTTTAAAATGCTCGGTGTTGCAAAGTAGAAAAAAAAACAGTAGATAAATCTTTAAGCATGTAATGTACAAATGTAATAGAGGTTTTTCACCAAAGATTCGGTCTTCAATAAATCACGTATGCGACTTGGTCAATCGTGACAGTGATCGTACTGAAGACGAAGTGAAGTAAGTCCGTCATTTTAAACAATTTAGTATGATTCTGTTCAACTGTTTATATAATTAAAAAGCAGAAAATGCAACGTTTATGTCAAGTGGCGTTACTTCTACAATCAATTTGCTACATTGTTTTTGAATAAAAATACAAAAAAAAAGCAAGATATCCGTGAAAATTTAACATCGCATTGTGAAATGTTAAAATCTCTCAAACCGAAACTGCGCACTGCACTTTATTGACCCGGTCAGAGGACAACGTTACCGTGTACCGTGGCAGGTTCCGACAGTTCCCGGAAACAGACTGATGGTACATGTAGATGCTTCCATCTCGTGACAAATACCGTCGCTTGTAGTGCTAAGCAATCCGACTACCTGGTTTAATTGCGTAACACAATACCAAGAAATAACTACGGCTACATAGCGAGATCCGGTTAGTACGTTTTCGTAGCCGGCTAGTGACGGGATTTCCGGCGGAACTTGTTGGCACGGTACAAGACGTATTTGTACTCCACTACGAAACCAAACGCGAAGACTGAGTAAAAATAAAGAAACTAAATTAAATTTCAGTCTTATTCGCTTTATTTGCACGAGCTTGAGCTTGCATTGAATCTGGTCTTAGATCGTCTTTTGAGCACCCGTAAATAGCAACAGTCTGCTTATTTCTGCTGTAAAGAGCTAATGCGTTCCGATTTGAAGTACGGGGCTGCTGTTATAAGACAAATTGTTTTTTTTTATTATTATTACTTAGATGAGTGGACGAGCTCACAGCTCACCTGGTGTTAAGTGGTTACTGAAGCCCATAGACATCTATAACGTAAATGCGCCACTCATCTTGAGATATAAGTTCTAAGGTCCCAAGAATAGTTACAACGGCTGCCCCACCCTTCAAACCGAAACGAATTACTGCTTCACGGCAGAAATAGGCAGGGCGGCGGCAACTACCCGTACGGACTCACAAGAGGTCCTACCACCAGTAATTACGCAAATTATAATTTTGCGGGTTTGATTTTTATTACACGATGTTATTATTCCTTCACCGTGGAAGTCAATCGTGAACACTTGTTGAGTACGTATTTCATTAGAAAAATTGGTACTTGCCTGAGATTCGAACACCGATGAATCACTCAACACGAATGCATCGGACGTCTTATCCTTTAGGCGACGACGACTTCAAATATTCACCTATTGACGTCCATGTACTCCGGTAATAACTTAACCCCAGTTGAGCCGTGAAATCTTTTAACTATTTAGGCAACCGCGATACAATAGAATTGAGATCTCTATTATTTTTCGTTTAAATAATATTTTATGTAAGATTTCTTAAACAAAATTTAATGCTATTACTCTTACTATTTTGAGATTTTCCAACTTTTAAAGAAAATGCATCTTAAGCACCTTTACGTAAGTGTGAATTTTCATTGAATTTGTCGATCAATAGAGTGAACATAAGCTCTCTTGTTTCCTGTTTCCTTTTTTTTTTATGAGTGAAGGATTACTGGTGGCTCGGAGGCCTTTCCAGTTTCACCAGGACAGGTGGGCGAGCAAAGGCTCAGCCAGGAGGGGTGGGATTTGCTAACAGCTACTTGAGCGTCTCCGAAGGAGACCTAACAACTCAAGAGCAATTGCTTCGCGAATGAATCTACTACCGGATCGGAATCGCGACCCGCTGAGAAGATCCGGCGAGAAACTCAGCGGGCTGATGCATGGGTTAGGTTGCACGTCGACCTCTTTGTCGAGTTCGACGAGTACGATTACCTGGGTCCCTAAGCCTGCTCCTAGTGTTAGAGCTGAAGGCGTCTAATGCAAAGGTTATTGGATCTGATGGATCCGTAAGGACGTGTCTAGGGCGTCGACGGTGACTGGCTCCTGCATGATCAGGATTCGGGGAGTAGTCAGCGGCGGCAACGATAAGGCGATTATCATGACGGTCCTGTTTCTCATGAAGACTGTGAGCATTTAAGAAGTTATTCCAAGAAAATAAGAAAGCGTCGTCGGTAGTGTATCTACACAAAGTAAACGGCTTAAGGTGTTGCTTTTGAAATGTGAGTTGTATTCACTGACTAGATGTCCTAACATACTTTCATAAAATTGAATTTCACGCGGTTTCTAAGGAACTTTTTTAAATATTACTAAATAAAAGATGGATATTACAGACAACAAACCATGTGGAAAGAACGAAGATGAAAAAGAAGAAGAAGGATCACTAGAAAAAAAGGTGGATAGAAGATATAAAAGCGATAGCGGGAAGTGATTGAAAAAAGAAAGCCAAGGACAAAGTGGCTTGAAGAAGCTGGAGGAGAGCTTACCGAGAAGAGGATCCGATCAATGGTACAAAAGAAAGTAACGATAGCAAGTAAAAGAAAATGAAAGAACTTACTCTTTTTTTTTTTTTTGTGGTCAGGAGGAAATCGCCGGACTTCCGCCCTCCACTGGGGATAGAGGGCGGAGCATGTCAGAGTCGAACTGACTAAAACCTCCTGTCGCTCAACAACCAACGTCCAAACCTCGCATGAGACAGAACTCATGAAGACTCCATTTGACTCCATACAGAGGAGGGCCGTTCGGATTGTCGATAATCCCGGTCTCACTGATCGTTTGGAACCTCTGGGTCTGCGGAGGGACTTCGGTTCCCTCTGTATTTTGTACCGTTTGTTCCATGGGGAGTGCTCTGAGGAATTGTTCGAGATGATACCGGCATCTCGTTTTTACCATCGCACCGCCCGCCACCGGAGTAGAGTTCATCCATACTACCTGGAGCCACTGCGGTCATCCACAGTGCGTTTCCAGAGGTCTTTTTTGCCACGTACCATCCGGCTATGGAATGAGCTCCCCTCCACGGTGTTTCCCGAGCGCTATGACATGTCCTTCTTCAAACGAGGCTTGTGGAGAGTATTAAGCGGTAGGCAGCGGCTTGGCTCTGCCCCTGGCATTGCTGAAGTCCATGGGCGACGGTAACCACTCACCATCAGGTGGGCCGTATGCTCGTCTGCCTACAAGGGCAATAAAAAAAAAAAAAAAATAAAGAAGAGGCAAAGGGGGGAAAGTGAAGCGTTTAGTGCGGAGCACATCTCTGCCATCACCCTCCCCCTCGGGACGCCGGACGGCGGTCGTCGGCGCCACGACCACCAGCCCTCTCGGTCGGCAGGCTATCCGAAGCCCGCCTAGATGGCGCCGGTTAGAGTGAGCTATCCTACGGAATACCACGCTGGACCAGGACCAGCGTGGGTCGAGGATAGCCGGCCTTCCATCACCCGGATGCTCTTGCGTAAAACGCGTGCAGAGCAGCTTACACGTCATCTTCTTAGGCCCCCCTCGCCGGTCCCCAGACCGACATGTGAGGGGGGACCCGAAACACTTAGAGGGCCAGGGCTTGGGCGACATCCGCCTCCCTGGCCCCCGCTCGACGGCGGCGGGATTGTGCGTCTCTCACGCGCCCCGCCGCCTCCTTCTGCGAGATGGTGCACTCGCAGAAGTCGAGCATCGCTTTCCACGACTCGTCGTCGCCGAGCATCGATGCCACAACATTCGGCAACGACAAGTCGTTTCCTACTTTTGCGACGAGGACACGGCGCCACCCCTCCCATGCGGGGCAGGCGACGAGCGTATGCTCTGCCGTGTCCAAGTCGCAATCACAATGGTGGCACTCTGCCGTCGGCTCGGCTCCGATCCGGTGCAGGAACTCACCGAAGCAACCATGCCCAGTGAGCACCTGCGTGAGCCGGAAAGTGAGGCCTCCTCTGTCACGATTCACCCAATCCACAAGGACCGGGCGAATCGCCTCGACGGTCCTACGACCAGCCGAAGGATCAGCCAGCCGTCTGGACCATGACTCCAGCACGGACCGAAGAAATTACCTTAGTATATATCAAATCGCATGTAATAACGATATTATGAATTGGCAATAAACGAGCTTTATTATTATATTATTATTATTATAAATAAATAAATAAAAAAACAATGAGAAGATATATTGCATGGGTTTAATTAGAAAACTGTCGCTGTTTAGAAAAATACATTGATAGTAATGTAGTAAAAAAAAGTCGGCTTTTCATTCGATAACCGATGTTAATATTAAATATATGTAAGCTTGAGGGTAGATATTATCTTGTTGAACACCAAGTAAAACGATGTCACTTTTTGATTCCTGATTTAATCAACAATATGTTATCTTAACAATTCACTTTAACACTTGTCCAACTTTAACCAGTACATACAACAGTCACTGAATCACACAACGTAACAAAGATATAGTAAGTGCACCAGGCAAACGCAGTCCAACGAATGTTCATTTCAAGGCACGTTCCGCCTTTTTATACTAGCCGGCGCAGCTGGCTTATGAGTCACTTCTGTTGCAGCTGTTGTTTACGAGTGGAACGACACGGCCGGCGCACCTGGCTTGTGTGAGTCACTCCTATTGCACGTGCTATATAACATAAATATCGTTAACGCCGTCACGGCCATACTGACGTGCGCTCGTTCTCGTGCGCGCATTCTTATGGTATGTCTGTGAACAACAAACGTGTTCGTTCATCCTGACATTAACGGATGCAACTTAAAACGTGGTCTATGATATTAACAATCTAGTACGGTTCGGTTCGCATAATTCTTCAGAAAATCCTGTACTGGCTATAAATAACCTTCAGACTGCTTACATACCTGGGCCAGTTCATTTAAAACTCTTCAGGTATGTAAGTATGTCCCTTTTAACTTAGACCGGAATTGTTATCCCTTCAGTTTTTCGAACTGGACCGGATAATGCTAGACCGAATCGCAATCCCTGTAGCTAATTGTTGTGGCTAATCTGGATGAAAATCCCTATAGCCAAGCCATTGGACCGGACAGACCCTTCAATGACTTCAAACTTTTTTTTTTTTTTTTTTTCTCTTTTTTTTTTGCTAGTCCGGATTAACATCTCTCTAGCCACATACAATTCTCTTTTTTTTTTTTTTTTTATCTGCGTGTACGGTAGCGTTTTTTAAAACATTTCTTAAACCAGAACATTTATACGGAATTTCTTCAGAAATAGTGCGAGACCGACCATCGTTTTCTACATTTCCAACACCTGCACCTGAGGTGCCTGAGCTTACAGACATTGTATCACTACCCACAGACTATGGGGTCTACACTATGTTTGCTGTATCGCTATTTGCGGACAAAAATGTCGCTTCTATTGTCAGTGATAGAGTCGTCATCATTAAGATCAGTTTCATGAACAAGATTAATTAACACGCCGTCACGTCATCGTCACTATAATTTTCAGAAATTTCTAGTAGGCCTGACGGGCCTCGAGGTATTTCACGTAAGTTTTCATGGGGAAATTTGTACACTCTATTAGAACTATTTACATGTCTCAATTTATACCTATCGTTTTCCAAAACTGCAGTAATGTTGAAGGGACCTTTACATTTTCGGTCAACTTACGAAAACAAAATCCCCAGCGGAAAAGAGGTTGACTTTAGCTTTGCCTCGACTAAACCAAGCTTCTGTTTGTGCCCTTTTTTTTTATGTTTTCGCCGGTCTTCGACCGTGCTAAATCAAGATCTGATCTAGAGGGATTATCACTCTGTTGAAACTTTAAGATATTTCAAGTGAACTACCCTGAACGGCAAACGTCTATTCTATTGGAGTAAACCCTGTTACTCGACAACGTGCACTATTAAGGGCGAGTTGAATATCCCCTAAGTGCTCTTACCATCATGATTGGTCTAAGTTACTTTCAGATCAAAGAGTGACTTGTTCATGAAACCGCTTACCATTGAATAAATTACTATGACTTTGTTTTATAAGACTACATTCTGACCCTGAATGGAACATAAAGGGGAAGCCAAAACCACTTATCTGTAACACACTGAAGCTCTGGAACACACGTTGACGTCTCTGGTTGCACCTGCCACAGCACCTGGAGCAGTGTCGTTTTTCTTCTTGTAGCGCATGGAACACCCAGAAGCTACATGACTCGCATCACCGCACACGTAACAGCTGACTTGCAGGCGAGAGCCGGGTGCCCACGGATGAGGAGGTTGTTCAGGTTTTGCTGGAATATCGAAAAAAGTTTGAGAGCAGTATCTGTCGCAACACCCTTCGGCACGATGCCCAGGTTTTCCGCAAAAATGGCAGCTTCCACGGAAAAAAAACTTCGAGAGCGTTTTGGTTCTTTATCAGGATCTTCGTTTTTTCTTTTGAGGGTAAAGCCACGTAATGTGTGAAATAGACGATTTTTTGTGGTAATAACGACAGAGTTCAATTCCCGACGGATTCTTTCATCACACTGCGACAGTATTGATATAACAAATCCGGTGGCTATTTGTTCTGGCACATTAGCGTCGGGAATCTTCTTTATAAGTTGCCATTGCCGGATACCGGCTTCAGCTGGTCCCTTTTTGCTTTCCATTTCAAATTTAATAACCAGGTCGAAGTGGTCTTGCATCATTAGATAATTTTCTCAGCATCTCTTTAATAGTAGGCCAGGATATCTTACCAGGCTGTATTTTTGCGAGGCAAGTAGCAGCTCGAGCCTTAAGCGAATGTGTGAGAGTCAAAATTAAATCGACACCATCCAATACTTCAACTACTTTAAACGGCCCTTTAAACTTCGTATCTAATTTCGTTTGATTATGCTCTTCGTATTAATGTGTGGACGAGCTCACAGCCCACCTTGTGTTAAGTGGTTACTGGAACCCATAGACATCCACAGCGTAAACGCACCACACAACTTGAGATAGAAGTTCTAAGGTCTCAGTATAGTTACAACCGCTGCCCCACCCTTCAAACCGAAATACACCACTGCTTCACGGCAGAAATAGGCAGGGTGATGGTACCCGTGCGGTCGATGGCACTATACGGAGCACCCGTCTGGTGCCACGTCCTTACCCACGAGAACGTCGCCGCGCTGCGACGCCGGCAGCGCGCGATCGCAGTCAGAGTTATTCAATGATACCTCACAGTCTCCTACGAGGCGGCGCGCCCTAGCGCAAGTGCAGCCGGAGCGCGGGGGCTCCAATATCGGCAGTCCGTGCTGGAGGCGTGGTCTCGTCGTTTGGCGGATCCGTCGGCCGGCCTCCGTACCGTCGAGGCGATCTGCCCGGTTCTCGCGGACTGGGTGGGCCGCGACCGCGGAAGTCTCACCTCCGGCTACACGATGTTACTCCCACACTGAGGAAGCCAACCGCGAACACATGTCAAGCACGCACAAGCACGCACTTCACCGGAAAAACCTGCATCCGCCAGCGGAACCCGAACACCGCCGCATCGCCAGACACGAACGCACCGGACGTCTTATCTTACAGGTCACGACGACTTCAGATGTGTCAATTTTTCTTCCCCACGGAAACTTGCTTGCTTTCTTGTTTGCTTGCTTGCTGGAGCCCGAAGTCATCGAACGTGTAGTGTTATTGGTATTGAATAGAGTAGATTCTAAAATTTCAGCGACAATTCACAGTCTCATGTCCTGGTTTACTGTACTAGTGCCATGTAACTCTTGCAGTAGTCATTGGCTTAAAAACGATTCGTGTCGGAACTACCCACTCGTCATGACAGATCCATTATTGCGATCGAAGTTTCACTTGAGATTTGCACTTGCCTTAATTTCTTGCAATAGCTTGTTACGTGTTGTATTTCCGTTAGTAAATGCCATGTGATGAAGTCGACAGTCAAACTGGGCAACATGAGCCAGAACGTAAGATGTGACGATTTCTTCGTGGCTCAGATCTTCCATCGAGGTAACAGAGACGTTATTACACGACTTACGTATGCTGCATTCACGCTCTTGTGGCGTACCACTACTAGTATTCTGATCTGCATCATGTTTTTTTTGCTGTACTTCGAACATGTTCAAACACGTCACGCCAGTGAGAGTAGAGTCCTGATCTCACTTCTGATGTAAGCTTGAGGGTAGATATTATCTTGTTGAATACCAAGTAAAACGATGTCACTTTTTGATTCCTGATTTAATCAACAATATGTTATCTTAACAATTCACTTTAACACTTGTCCAACTTTAACCAGTACGTACAACAGTCACTGAATCACACAACGTAACAACGATATAGTAAGTGCACCAGGCAAACGCAGTCCAACGAATGTTCATTTCATTTTTTTTTTTTTTTTTCCTACCTAAGCTGAGAGCCTTGAGAGGCTATGTCAGCGTAACCCTAACTTTTGTAGGTGAGCTCACGGGGCTCAAACCTGATGACGTTGCTAACACGAACCCTAGCAAGAGCCGTGCTTCGCAGAATCTACCACCGGATCGGAAACGCGACCCACTGAGAAGATCCGGCGAGAAACTCAGTGGGCTGTGTCTGGGAGTTAATTTACTCGTCGAGCCCTTCGTCGCAAGCGACGGGTTCGACGAGAACGGTGACCGGTGCTTGAAGTACCTAGAAGCACCGTTAGTGGATCGGGAGGATCCGAGATGACGTGTTTTGGGCGACGTCGACTGCTTTCCATTCTGTCCGCAGGATCGGGAATGGTTCATTTCAAGGCACGTTCCGCCTTTTTATACTAGCCGGCGCAGCTGGCTTATGAGTCACTTCTGTTGCAGCTGTTGTTTACGAGTGGAACGACACGGCCGGCGCACCTGGCTTGTGTGAGTCACTCCTATTGCACGTGCTATATAACATAAATATTGTTAACGCCGTCATATACTTACAAGTCAAGGTCAATTTCAAATTAAAAATGTTCACTCAAGAGCTACCCAGCCAAAACTTATAAATTCGATCAGGTACTATAAACTAAAATAACGATAAAAAATGCAAAGTAACCGTTTTAAAATATCACGTCAACATAACAAACAACCATAGATGCCAACCAGAGATGCAGACTTCATCAACTCAAAACGGATTCCCCGCAAATCTGACCGCCAATCCACATTTCGAAATTCACTATGAGAACATCATGAAACTATTTGCGTCTTCAATATTCAGCGTAAAACACATGAGTAAATTTATCAAAATAGAGATCGAATTCCATACAATATTTCGGGTAAATGAAGCCATTGTACAAAGACTGATTTAACAAATTCGTTTATGAAAAAACCAACCGCGTTGCTTCGTGTCATTTTAATTTTCTTCGCATCTATTTTTATTCCACGACTCCCTAAAAATAAGTATAAAATTTTCATGACTTCATGTACTTTCTTACTTCACTATAACCTTTAAATGTCAGAACGGGTTTGGATGTGTGGGTGATTGTTAGAATCCTTATATCATCATTAGTTGTGTTTTTTTAAAATAACAATATAAGTGTCATATAGCAATATTTTAAGACGGGGCATAGTGAATATTAATTACTTAACTGCCTTTTTATATATTTCAGTGTTTTACATCTTGTTCTGGTGGGTGGCATACGCTTTGTTATCTTTATGATCTCAAGTAACCGCTTGAGACCAGGTGTACAGTAAATTATCGCCTGCCCATTTAAAAAGGAAAATAATGGCTCACAAACAACACAGCAGAACTCTAGAGGCGCTGCTACTCTGATCTGGTTTTCATTCTCGTGATAAAAGCGACCACATTGAGTGCTCCGTTGATGGATCTGGCTTTTAGCAATACATTTCTTGCCTTTGCACCGCTAGCACGCCTCTAAAGCGCTTTCATTCTGCGCTTTGTTTAGCAACGTGTACGAGAATCGTGCAATCAATGCATCTTCAAACTTTTAACTTTAGGCTTCCATAGGATGCCTAAAAGTTAGACTGTAAGTCAGAAGTTATTGTGAAGCGTATTTCTCTGAAAATCTTCAGCTTATTTTTGAAAAATCAATATAATATTATACTGAAAATTTTAAATTATTTATAATTAACGTAACATAACAGGTAATATAATGTTGAACGTTTTAAGTTTTAGGAGTTAATTGACAAGGATAAATTTTAATAGTGGATAAAAAATAAATATTTCATAATTTTTCTGACAATTTGGAAGAACATAATATTTTATATGGCTAGGAATAGTCCCATAATTTTTTCTCGCAGTTCTAGTTTATTTTTTTCATGGCTAAGCTTGGTGTTTGTGTGTGTTTCCAATGAAAATACCGTCACAGTAACATAATATACTAGTGACCTGACTGATAATGAACGTCGAAAATGAGTAACAGAATCTTGATTGGCTTCTTTAAAATTTAATAATCTTAGTTCATACAAGCCCACTTGGCTCAGTTATACCTTTTTACCCAATTCTGGCGTGAAGCTGGCTTTTATTCCGGTTGGAAGAGTGAGGCAGCTATTACACAATATCATTGAGATCCGGACCTCATGGCATCCAAAACTGAATTCGCAATGTAATGCAGAAATACCTCAGGGTTACGACATGCCAAAGAGTTTCTGACTGAAAGTAATACAAGCAAATCCAGAACGGCTTGTAGAAGTCAGTAAAGACACAGGTGGCCTGGTATGAACAACTAAAAATTTAATTACAGTAAGAATTTCATTTGTCGCGATCGAGCAGGGATATCGAGATAGGGAATCTTGCTCGAATACTGGCTTCATAAGCTCTTCGGATCGCGATTGTATATCGGTTTGGGAATTAGCAGGGACAATATAAAACATGAAATACAAGATGTTCTGTCTTATTAGGGTATCCTAGGGGTACGAGTTTGCGCCGTAATCTAGGCAGAATATGGATAGCCTACCACTGAGAGACCTGGTGATGGTGTTATCGATGACCGGCGATTTGGCGTTCCGTGAGGGTAGGATGGCGAAAAGAGATGCCCTCCGTGCATATTTCGCCACCTGGCCTCTGCCTGCCTCGCCTAAGTTCTATATCATATAACCCAAAAATTGTAAATTATTAAACTGGTTAATTTAATCAGAGTATGAGAATATTTTGTATATAGATTCATTTAAAATTACCAAACAAAACAGCGAAATATCAGACGTGCTCGTTTTCAAAGACAGTATAATCACTAATATAAACGAACAAAACAATGTACAAAGTTACACCACGGGTCGCCTGCAGCAATTTTCACGCGTAACAACTTGTGCTGAAATCAAGAAGGCATTGTTCTTTGACTTTCGTTCATTAAGGCCTCTTTCACAACTCTTGGAAAATATTCTAACAAATGTAAAAAAAAGGACATTGTGTGTCAAGAAAATGAGTATCACTGATATTGAAATGCAGACTATACATAGCTTGATTTGAACCGAATCAAAGTTACCTCAAGGTACTTTCATTATAATTTTAACCGAAGAAACTAAGGCATTGTAGTTGCTACGCCATGACATACGTATGCTGATCGTACACTACAGACGCTCTTTAAGATTAGGAACTGGGTTTTCTGTTTTTACTTGCGACTTTACTTCATCATTAATATTTTGGTAAGATAATCTTCGCGATTGTAGGATATTTAACTATTAATAAAAAAATACGGGGTTCACGACCTGTGTAGATTCGAGCTACCGCTACAAATTCCTTAAATATCATACCAATAAATTCAAATAATTTTCTAGGAACTAGTAAGCCTGAATTGAAATCTCGACATTAATACATTTCTCTCAATATAAGTCCTTGGGCAAATTATAAGGCATTATCCTTTTCATTTCTGCCGCGAATGGTTAATCGTGCGTATTTGATATCTTACATTAAGCGGCATTAAATTTTCAAGGCTCAGGATTAATGGAATTTTCCATGCGTCTCTAAAATGAACATCGACCACACTCCTGATAATTTTTATTACCCCCTAGATAAATTAGATCGCTTATCTAACTTATAAGGGATTAAAAAGTATTTGTGCTTTTAGCAACAAGTACCAATTTAGCTCCAAACAACCCATGAACTCGTTTGGCAATCAAAATCTTAGCAGTCAATGTTGTCAATGTTGACATTTACTGCATAGTGTGGATGAATCCTAAATTTTGAAGAATTCCCGTCCCGGGGCACATCCACGATGAAATTAGCTCTCGTTTATTTAATACTCGTGACAATCAGAGAAGCTTGCCTCTGGGGTGAAATAACAATCTAAGACGTCATCTTACTACGTGCCGCTTTGCATTACCATGGGCTGTAAGTAAACAATCATTTAACTTTCTTTGAAAGACTTTATTTTTCAGTGACTGCGAATTTAATTTTTATGCTAAAGTGGATCTTAAAGAAAATAAATCTATTCGGTTTCTTATCAGGACATACAGGTATGTTATATACCATCTTAAGTGTTTTATTTAAGAGCCACTAGTGCTAATACCCCAAGAATGGTCTGCGTCAGTTTAGTATTTAGATCATTCTCCCACATATTATTAGCATTAGTAGGCTAATGTGAACAGTGAGTTTAGTCACTTTCAAACATATTGTACGTAAACTAGGATTGCTAATATCTTACTAAGAGTTTTTTTTTTTTTATGTCACGAGGAGATTGCCGGACTTCCGCCCTTCACTGGGGATGGAGGGCGGAGAATGTCGGAGTCGAACCGACTAAAACCTCCTGTCGCTCAACAATCAGCATCCAATCCTCGCATGAGACAGAACTCATGAAAAGGCAAAGGGGGGAAAGAGCGTTTAGTGCGGAGCACATCTCTCCCATCACCCTCCCCCTCGGGACGCCGGACTGGCGGTCGTAAGGCAAGGTCATTCACGTCAAAGTCCTCTAAGTATTGTTGATAAAGACTCTAAATGAATCGAAAGCGTTTCTACAACCCAGAATATGGATAATCTCTAAATGTTTTGTGGTTATTAATTAAGCAATTATTTTGTCCAAAACTAGTTATCCAGTGCAGCATTACTTGAAAGCAGCTCCATCCTCAAACATTACTGTGGTGTATCCAAATAGTTACCGTCCTCGAGAGGGCGATGAGTATACAGCGTCTAACAATGTTATGTCGTAAGATGAGGGGGATGAGATTAGATCGTCACGAGCGGTTAGTTTGAAGTGCATTTCCTTGCTCAGAGGGATCGACGCCAGAGCCCGCACTAATGGAATATTTACGACGTCCCCATAGACTGTTGAACTGTATCCCGATTAATTAAAATTTGTTGTGTTGTATCGAATATGCACATGCATATTGTTTGTTGAATATTGACGTGCTCAATATGGTTTAACTGATTCATTTGACATTTGGAAAGGTTATTATTGGCACGTTAGAGAATTTTGTTATACTGCTATGAACTTATAAAAAGTAGCATGCGAGTAGTTTAATTACAGTGTACAGTTACAATAACAAATAGATCCTGTTTGCGTCAATTGTGTCTATTTGAATCTAATCAACTGTTTCGGTTTAATTTTGTTAGCTTGAATGGGCAGATGAGTTTACAGGCCACCAGGTGTTCAGCGGCTGTCGCCTATTGACATGACAATATGAGTGTCGCCATCCACTTTTGATATAAGGTCAGAGTCTTCTAGATTTTGGACCATCAAATCCTGTCGGCTACGAGAAAGAAATATTTAGGCCGTTATATCAGCCCGTGCAAGCTTACAACTCACCCTTTGTGGGGTCTTTAAAATGAGAATTAAAGAAGTAAGTAGATGATGTTAGACTAGACGATACGTAAAAGTTAATAACTAAGGAAGTAGATATTATTAGATTAGATGATACCTGGAAATATTCTTTTTAGTTAAGTACCAAGCACCAGGATATCAATTTAGTGCTGGCAATCGGTCTCGAAAGTCGACCCATGATGACCTTATTCAGGTTCACTACCCACCTTGAAGCTTGGGTTTTATGCATATACCAATTGCTATTTACGTAGGTAATAAGTTTTGGGGATTTAACTTTTTTGGCACGATGATACGTTGTAGAAACCATTCGTGAACATGAGTTAAGTACTTACGTATTTCGTTAGGAAATTTTGGTACCTCTTAGCCCAGATTTAAATATATATTATATTTCTAAACTATGTAAAAACCAGTTCTTGTTTCAATCTAAAACACAATAGGCAAGATATTCTAGATTTAAAATAGCTACAGAATTGAAAAGCCTTTACGAGCAAACTCCATTTAGAATGGCCCAACATTCAATTTCTCACGGGTGAACGAAAAACCAAGATGGCTGCCCTCGACATAGCGTCGACAAACTTGATTTGTGACTACTACGAGAAGTAATACCGCATGAAGAATGGCAACATCCGAATTGAAAAATTTAATATCAACGATGAAATATACATGAAAATGAAGTGACTGTTTTACATTGTTACAAAAACAATTTAATTTAAGTACTTTGGTTAACAATACAGAATATGACGTCATGTAATGCATTTGTTGGCTTCGGACTCATTAAGTGATGTTTCCCAGATTCATTTTGTATATTTTTAATTCTATACCGCAATCACTAATGAAATAAGTCTTTTTTTGAAGAGAGCATCGAAATAAGTTGTAAAATTCTACACAGAGCTTTTGGTATGTACATAGTTAGAAATCTCACTATCTCTCCCGCATTCCCCTCACTTTACTATACGAGTACATCGCTATTGGATTTCTTGTTAATGAACTGATTTACTTCTAAATATAAATTTCTTCAATGGCAGACAACTTAAGTTCTTGATTTCATAAGTTGCCCTGTTAAGCTCTTTATTGTTTCTAAATTAAGACTTTATTCTCGGTAATTCAATTAATTTACTTTTATTGAGTACTCTCTCATATTGTATTCGAAATATAATAACATAAAAGAGCCCTAACTTATTTATTAATTACAGGCCAACACAAATACGTTATAAAGTAATTGCTGTTTCATTTAATTCGTCAAATAAGTTGAACAAACACCCTAAATAAATAGTCACTTTTTCCTAAGTACCAAATAAAAATATTTGTTTTTTTATACAATATTTTTATACAATATATTATTTTATACAAATTTTACACGATATAAGGATAAACGAAGCTCAGACGCATAGATAGGGCACAGTGTGACACAGAATTAAAGCCGGATAGAGCCTTCCTTGCCGAAGCATAAGCCAACGCCCAAGAATTGGTTTTACTGGTGGTAGAACCTCTTGTGAGTCCACGCGCGTGGTAACCACCCTGCCTATATCTCCCGTGAAGCAGTAATGCGTTTCGGTATGAAGGGTGGGGCAGCCGTTGTAACTATACTCGAGACCTTAGAACTTATATCTCAAGGTGGGTGGCGCACTTACGTTGTGGATGTCTATGGGCTCCAGTAACCACTTAACACCAGGTAGGTTGCGAGATAGTCCAACCAACTAAGAACTAAAAAAAAAATTGTTTTTGTTACCTGTGTTACAGAAACTGCTTTATTTTAGGAAAATAATTACTTGTCTAAGTAAATTTTATTTAAAAAAGAAAGTGCGATTTTTTTTTGTAAAACTAATCAATACTGTTTTTCTGCCTTTTTAAATGTGACAGCTAAAGTGCAAGTTCTATAAATTTTTGAAATACTCGATATAAAGTTCTCAAACCATATACGTTTTAATTACTAACACAATAAGACTCAAAGCTGATCGAACTCTTATAATATGTACACGTCTATTTGTTTCAATTAGATAATGAAAGGTACACAAAGTTTCGATACATCAATACAAACAAATCCACATCAAGTTTCGTACCGGTTTGGTGTATTGGTTTACCAACACAGTGTGTGTGTGTTTGGAACAAAACTGATGTAGTTATCAGTTAGAGACTGAAACAATTCATTTCGTGGATTTTAAACACAAAATCTATTTCATAATATATTCTACATTACTGACTCATAAATCAACATTTGGAAAAATGCATTTTGGATCGGTAAGAATTATCTTGATATTTATTGCTATTATCATAACGACGACGTTGAAGTTAAGTTGAAGTTAAGTAAAGTCGTCGTGGCCTAAGGGATAAGACGTCCGGTGCATTCGTGTTGAGCGATGCACCGGTGTTCGAATCTCAGGCGGGTACCAATTTTTCTAATGAAATACGTACTCAACAAATGTTCACGATTGACTTCCACGGTGAAGAAATAACATCGCAAAATTATAATTTGTAATTACAGGTGGTAGGACCTCTTGTGAGTCCGCGCGGGTAGGTACCACCGCCCTGCCTATTTCTGCCGTGAAGCAGTAATGCGTTTCGGTTTGAAGGGTGGGGCAGCCGTTGTAACTATACTTGAGACCTTAGAACTTATATCTCAAGGTGGGTGGCGCATTTACGTCGTAGATGTCTATGGACTCCAGTAACCACTTAACACCAGGTGGGCTGTGAGCTCGTCCTACCATCTATCAAAAAAAAAAGAAAAGATATTGATGATAAAGCTGATAGTTTTCTTATTTGATATAACTGGATAACATGGAAAAAGAAACAATTTAGAGAAGCTGCTGATAACAGGCAAGGTATGCGATAGAAAACTTAGAGGCAGGAATCCAATGCGCTGGTCGGACCAGATACATTTTACTCTCAACACCGCAGCCCACGATGCCATTCGTGCAGCCGAGATTTTTTCAAGGAAGGCACAGGATAATCCAGAAGAAAGTAATCAAAGGAGGCCATGCCCTCAGCATTAAGAATTATTCACGCAAGGAGGAGGAGAACAATTTTTTTTTTATTGCCTTTGTAGGCAGACGGGCATACGGCCCACCTGATGGTGAGTGGTTACCGTCGCCCATGGACTTCAGCAATGCCAGGGGCAGAGCCAAGCCGCTGCCTACCGCTTAATACTCTCCACAAGCCTCGTTTGAAGAAGGACATGTCATAGTGCTCGGGAAACACCGTGGAGGGGAGCTCATTCCATAGCCGGATGGTACGTGGCAAAAAAGACCTCTGGAAACGCACTGTGGATGACCGCAGTGGCTCCAGGTAGTATGGATGAACTCTACTCCGGTGGCGGGCGGTACGATGGTAAAAACGAGATGCTGGTATCATCTCGAACAATTCCTCAGAGCACTCCCCATGGAACATACTGTGCAAAATACAGAGGGAACCGAAGTCCCTCCGCAGACCCAGAGGTTCCAACATGAAACAACCTTCCAAAAAAAAACGTGATAAAAAGTGTATTTTCCTATGAGCTTTTAAGCTTAACATTTTTTTTATGTAGTTCATGATACTGCTATGCTATGAAAAAAATATCAACGTATTAATTGAATAATTTTTATTTGCAAGGTACCTCGTTTAGAGAAATTTCAAATTAATTAATAATATTTTCAAAATCGTAATTAGACGAAAATATGTGGAAAAACCAATATTAATAATGCGATATTTATTAAATCTTGTATAATTTTCTGTGTAATATTTTAAATTTGTTTTGAAATCATAAAAAAACTTTAATTGTTAAATGTATGTTGCTACAATCTTATCAATTAATTTAAGTATCACATTAAAATACTTTCTCATATTTCAAGGAGCTTTTTAAATTACATGTTCACATATTGAATATGTCAATAAACTGCATGTGACATTCCGTCACTTCTTCGCAATTGAAAGTCAAATTGAAAATAAACATTTCAGAGTGCTTTTACAATTTGAACTAACTTGAACTCAGCAATTACGATTCTGAGCTAGACGAAAACTAAGACAATTATCGAAAAACACAGACGAACAAATAAAACAACATCTAAATGCGAATACGAAATTGAAACAGTCACACTCCAATAACGATTCGCTTACATTTTATCAATTCCACTCCTACGTGATGGTTTCACTCGCTACGTATGTATACATGTTTGTATTTTCGAGCAAATTAATTTGCATCGTTGCGCGTCTCGTCACAAAGACAGCAAAATGTTTCTTAAGAATATTCTGTCATCGCGGCATTTGTACGTTTACCATTAATATTTAATTCATCTTTATTAGAAACATTTATATTTACTCTCGACTCAGACAGCTTTGTAAAAAAATTGAAATTCAAATGCGAAAAATGTTTACTTTCATATATATTTTTTGCACGAGCCGACGGTCCATTTGGTGTTAATGGGTTAATAGAGAGCATATAGACACAACAACGTAAATGTCTCTACCTTGGGACATAGAGTCGAAGTTACATAATAGCGGCTGCTTGAACCTTGAACTCCGGAATTCATAACTATTAAATTTAATATACATTGATGTGACACGCGTTATCTTTCCACTTTCTTTATTTGCTCAGACTAAATACAAGAGGAACAGAACTTTTTGCTATTAAAGGAAGTGGTTTGAAGAAAGTGCTTCGCCTTAACATTTAAATCTCACAGTCGTTAGAGAGGCAAGTTAGTATATATTTTAATATAAACGGACAGCTGGGACTACGTCGCCAAATAAATGTCAAAATAATATTGTACCTAAAATTTTCTTTTTTTGTGGTCTTGGACCAAAACCTAGATGTGATATTAATAATCTACATCATTATCGTCATCATAATCATTAAACATTGACAAGCTTACTTCAAAGGATTAGTAAAGTACATGGCATATTTTTGAGGTCTTTTCTGAGCTCCTGCTAAATTTGGTCAATTTCTATTTTAGTATAAGATATTTTCCGAATGAATTCTGTCGGAATTCAAACTATTACAGCAGCTCCAAATTGAATATTATATTTTTTAAATTCCTACGCCTTCAAAGAATTTTTATATTGATTCGTATTTGATTCTAAATTCAAAAGGGTGTTAAAAATAAGAATATGTTTGGTAATTATACCAAACATTCTTGTCTGATGACAATGCACACAATTATTCTGAAATACTATCAATTTCGCTTATTTGTACATGAAATCAAATTATTTATAATACTCAATAATTACAGTGAAGCGGAATCGCGCTCATGGCGTATGTAAGCGGATCACGGAGCACATTTGCCAAGCGCATTAGTAACCTAAACACCGCTACATACGCTCTCCAAACAGTCAAGATCCCTTGGCAACTTTACATCAACCCCTCACACCTTAAATCCATATGTGAATCGGGAAGTTGGGTAGCTCATCATAAAATGGCTAGACTACATAATATACAGTTACATTGGCGACAGAGTTAACTGGAGCGAGTAATGTTTGACGGTGTATTATTATTTAGACAAGACAAACTTTAAGTATCCCTGATTAAGCTATCGACTTGATTCCAATGTAAATAAGCAACAGCGACGACGAACAGAAACTAATCAGCGTGTCAAGTTCTGAGTATTCTCACAAATCGTCTAGACGATTTCGATTAGATAATTCACATGGAAGTACAGATATCTATCGATTTTGAGCATCAACCCTTCGATTCGTTGGAAAAGATTATTAACTCGTGCGTAACAATGACAGAAAATTAAATGGATTTATTATAATGAGATTTATTAAAAATTATAGATAATAATAAATAATATTTCATTTCTATAGCTCAGTATTTCTTGATGTAGAAGTAACATCACCTTTACCAAACGTCAATCAGGTTGTCACGGCTTTATCAAATTTTGCGTGATAGTTTATTTATTTATTTATTAAGTCGCACCAACAAAGTGATCATCAATACAAAACATTAACAAATTGACAAAAGTTCATGGCAGATGTCACCTCAATTATAGGTGCAATCGACAGTGCATTAACATCAAAAATAAAAAAAATATACAGCTAAGATTTGAATACATTTCATTCATTGCTTAAGATTAATTTAATTGGGAGATGATCCGCGACAGATTTTTCCTGTAAGTAGTGAGACAATCAGAAAAAACATCTATTTCACTTACAATAAGTTCAGCGCAATCGGACAACTCCGAAGGAACATTGACGGAGACCGCGCTGCCGTGGACATTATTGTAGTCCCAAAGGATTGTAAAAATAAATAAAAAATAAAATAAAAATAAAAAATAATTGTTTATATATATAGTTAATCTAATAGGTATTTGGTTCTTTGATATTGTTATCTAATTGTAATAGTTAGTCTTGTAGTTAATCTAATATAGAAGATTAGATCTAGAGCGTTCGGACCAACGATGCTTCCTCGATTTCAAGCAAAGACAGAATATTCCCTTTGTAGTCGGAAACGATAACAATCTTGTTTTAGGGAATAACAGAACGGTTTTGGTAAAATAATATTAATCAACGGTATGGTATCGTCATAGAATAATACCATCCTATTTCTTCCCGAAGTTATCTTAAAAAGAGGCTAAAGGATACACTGGAGAAAGGGTAGTGTCTTTGAGTATTATGGCAACCGGCGCTTACTGGGTTGCGGTAGAAAGCGGCTCAACTGTGCCTTCTCCTTTGTTCACGAGCTTTCATGACTAGCAATCTTTTGTAACGCATTTAGATTTTTAATTGGTGTCAGTTAAGCTACAGTTGGTTATTAGTTCTATTCTTTATTGGTGAACTTATAAAAAAACCCATCAAAATAGAAGTTCAATTTACTCAATTCTAGCGATCGATTTAAGACAACAACTGGCTGTGCCTGCTTAATTAGGTTAGGTAGGGTTAATTAGTTAGGGTGAAGAGCAAGAATGTGTTATCGGATCTGTGAATTTTTATTGACACTCTTAATACCTAAATCTCAGGATAAATATTATTTTCATTATAAGCCGAGTAGAGTGGCTGGGATATATTAGAGTTTTTAGTTTTGTTAGTTCTATTAGGTTCCTTGATAAAGATAAAGAGGTAATTAATTATTCCTATCCATTATCAAACTCTATAATAAAGTCTAGTAGTATTTGTTCTTTGGGCACTACAATGAATTGGTATTTCCTCGGCACGGCCATATACTCATCTTCAAACGAAGCTTAGAGGAACATTTAATATACATCAATTAGCGACCTAATTAAGTCTGAATCAAAATTACAAACTTCTCTTAATCAACTTTGCACTTTAACTAAAAATTTTATTATTAACAAAAAGTCAAATCAAAGTTTGTACTTCAATGTTTCAATGTCTGATAATTTTAAACGCATATTTTTAAGAATTCAATCTTATTTGTTAATTAAAAACTCTTCAATCAGACTTTCACTAAAAACTTAGCACTAAGATTTTTAAACAAAAATGAAACCGAAGAAAATACCAATTACAAGTTACATTAAAAAAATCTCACCACGTACAAACTAATCAATGTGAAACTTTCCAACTCAGAGCGATGGAACTAAAAATTCGAAGCATTTTATTTCAAAACGTTCATCCAGGTCTATATTAATGTCGGATTCCCGCAACCAGTGGATTTAGAGCGAGTGATATTGATGGATTCCGTCGGTCCGACAAGTTATTGCATATGCAGTAATGAAAACCGATCGTTCTGTTCTGGATTTCTTTAGAGCGATTTCATTGGTAGACGGTATTAAGACGTAAATGTCACAATACAAGAAGATTTTTATTTGTCGTTTTTAATCGAATTCTCTGTCGAATGATATTGACTGCTAGATTTAGATCTCTGTCAAGGTTTGTTACAATGCGAAAAGTAACACGAGAACCAAAGTTAAGGTCATAGCCCAAAAAGTTAAGGCTAAGAACATAGACTTAGAACATAGACTAAGAACATAGACTAAGAACATAGACTAAGAACATAGACTAAGAACATAGACTAAGAACATAGACTAAGAACATAGACTAAGAACATAGACTAAGAACATAGACTAAGAACATAGACTAAGAACATAGACTAAGAACATAGACTAAGAACATAGACTAAGAACATAGACTAAGAACATAGACTAAGAACATAGACTAAGAACATAGACTAAGAACATAGACTAAGAACATAGACTAAGAACATTAATCTAAATTCTGCTAAAAATTAAATAAACACTTCAAGTTTTTGTGTTAATTTCAAAAAGAAGCCTGCGGCTCAAACAGATTGACAGTTTAACCGTGCTACGACTTATCAGCACAAAAAATATATGGCATTCAAAATTTGTCATCGAAACTTAAAAGCTCTAATGGTTCTAAAACACTGGCACTTCGTAAAACGAGGATTGTTTTCGGGGTCGCCGCATGCAATTTCACCCTATTTGCATATCTTACTTCCAACAGTCATGTGGCGAGCCATTGAGCAACCCTTGCCTTGGGGTTAAGATAATGCTCCCATATACAAAAAGTTTCCTGTTAATATGGCATCATTGAGTGCAAGGTTTTATTTTTGCTCTAAGACTATAAAATACCAAAAACATACAAATTTTGTATTTGGAAATATTTTTATTTAACCCACATAAACACATTATTGCACAGTTTATTTTTGTTAAGCCTCTGACAATGATAATTATTGTCTGTCTACATTGATTATTTCTAATATAATTTCTAATATTAGGATAATAAAGTAAGAAGCTAGTATGGAAATATACAACTTTACAAAAATATTGAATCCTAGTATCTGGTTATTGCATTATGGTGACACTCAAAACCAGCACTAAACTCGCAGCCGCCGCGGGTAATTTCAGCCTATTAGCATATTTTAGTTCCAGCGGTTATGACCGGAGCTATAAAACAAGTTCTATTTTGTATAACATAAAAGTATCTTGTGCTACAGTTAAAATGTAAGATGTGCCACGAGATATTTTTTTTAAACTATTGAATTTTTAGGACAGCATTCCTTAAAGCATGTTTTGTTTGCGGACTGAAAAAAAATGAAACAATGAAATCATTATTACATCAAAATCCGACAGTCTGAAACTGTTTTTTTTTCTATCGATTCAGCTTGGCATAAACATTAACTTTATGCAAAATATTTTATACTAGCGACTCGCCCTCGCTTCGCTTCGGAAACATTAAAACACACATGAAATCAAAAAAAAAAAAAAAAATTAAAAAAAGTAGCCTATGTTCATCAGGGACAATGTCGGCTTCTAATGGAAAAAGAATTTTTCAAATCGGTCCAATAGTTTCGGAGCCTATTCGAAACAAACAAACAAACAAATCTTTCCTCTTTATAATATTAGTATAGATGTTTATAATAAATAATAACATAGTGATCTAGAAATCTATTTGAAATTTCAACTTTATTCGCATTTATTCAAATTTTTTATTAGTTTAACTATTTTATACTAATTCTTGATTTTTTATTTAATCTGTACTTAATTAATATACAAAAAGATATAGCCAAATGAACTCCATTCCAATGGGGTGCCCATAAGAAGTAGGATTATCTACAGAGGTACATATTATGTACACTTACTTCTCTTTGCGTATTAATCAAGTTTTACTAAAAAAAATGTACTTATTTAAAAATAGATTTTTTCTGCAAAGACAAATATATTGGATTACTTTTGATGAAAACTCTGAAATTTAATTCTCTAATTCATTTATTATTTTTTGTTATGTTCATTTATTAAGTATGTTCATTTACAGAAAGAATAACTCGCACTAATGCCTTGTCCTTGAACCTTTTGAACAAAGGCAAGTTTATCAGGGTGATGAGATTAATTCAGACTTAGTGCAAGTAAGTTCTCTTTGACCGCTTGATAAGGAATTACCCGCAGGACCGGAATAAAGACCACAAATCGGATTGAAGGAAACCGAATAATTTGTGGCCCGTCTATTCTAAGACAGACGGTAACAAATTGTCATTCTTCGAAACGGTGGCGCATGTAAAGTGATTTATTCCGCTTTGAATATCGTCCAAATGACAATAACCCGTTAATAAATCAAAGAAAGTATATCGGTGTTCAAATTTTCAAAATATGGCTTCGGAGACGTGAAGATAATTTTTTTAATAGTATTTTTTCTGTCCCAATTATCTAAAACGATGTGTCAGTTTTGTACTATTGAGAACAATATTTAATAAGAAGACGTAGTAAATCCTCTGGAGTACATTAACGTGCTGACCCATTGTATTAGTTGTAGATTATTCCAGTCGGGACAATGTCACTAGCACATTGCGGTTACGGCGTAACTCTTGACCACAACTTCTTGTGTATGACGTTTGATATAAACATAAGGCATTAGTGGAGTTAGTAAACGAGCTGACATGTATACACAAACCTTGAATGAGGTTATAGAGCAATGAATGGTCAAGATTTTGCTATTTGTTTTGTTTCCTTCAGTCAACAACTAAACTACTGGTTAAATGGTATTTTTTACTGTTCTCTTCCTATTCATACACTCTTGACAGAGTGGTCATGGTGTTGCATCAGTCGGATACGACCTGCTCATGATTCTCGTGGAAAATTAGTGCAGTGGTTTCCCGTTGCCTTCTGCACCAGCATTTTAAGGGGTATTTGATCCCCAAGGTTTCTGACGCCTCTTCCGTACAGGTTGCCCTGACGAGTGTGTATGGTTATACCGCCATTGCTCGGTCGCCATTGCCCCGTTGGTTTTCTAGCAGGGAGCACCACGGCAACCTGTTGGTCCCGCCGCCATCCGGCGCGTGCAGGTGGAGTTGACAATAGGGCCGGTGAAGGTAGCATTCCTATCTCCCCTTACTCCCCCTTTTTACTGGTAATAGAAGGTATTGTGACTTTATTCGGGAAGACACCACCACCACGCTCAGCAAAGTATCCGCTTTTCGGTTTCAAGGGTGGAACTGTCGCTCAATTTAGATTAGAAGTTATTTGTGTAATATACATAATTATATCGACGTTCGTTACAACCGTAGATGGTAAGGGTGAACAAATTATGGGAAATAACATTTGTTTCAATCAAATTGTTATGTTAATTATTTTCATTCGGCATTTTAATTGTCCGAACAAAATTATAATTACCCTCGTTCTAAGCTCCATGACAAATTACTTATTATCAGGGACTTACATAAATTGCTTTAATTTTGGAATACCTACCTACTGAAAATTTTATGTTTTAATTGCGTCAATCTCAATTATACATCAAACGAAAGATTCAACAAGCACTTCATTGCCCGTTTCCTCCAGCATATATACATTAATTATCCCGTTTTTCGCTCTTTATTTGTATTAGAAAATATTATATGAACTCACGACTTACTGAGTGTTAAGCGTCGACCAGTAGGCGTTCGTTAAAACGTAACGTTAATTTGTTTATTTCTTTCGATAACCCCTGAAATAGTGACGAGTGGCCCTGACAACTATGTCGCAATGTTTACTAATTTTACATTAAATTATTTTTTTCATTAATAACTATCCACAGATCGTTTTAAAGGCATTTGAATCGCCAAAGGAAACACCTGTGTCCTATTTTGTAATCATTATCTTACAAGAGAACATTCTGGCTTTGCTTTGCTATAAATCTTTCCGGAATTTTTTTTTTGGAAGTTCCTTATTAGACGTTGCGAAAGGGTGCCCTAACCGGGAAAAAACGTCCGTAACGTAATATTTTTATTATTTATATATAGTCTTAGCATGATGGCTATACAGTGTCTAATGTATAGTCTACGTGATGACAGTTATTATTATTATTCATATAAATAGCTGTTTCTTTGTATATTATTACTATATATTTTTTATAAATAATTGTGAATAAAATAAAGTTGATAAATTTGTAAAGTAGTTTTTTATTTATTTTTATCAATAAAAAAATCATAATAAAAAATGTATACCCGAATAATTATTTTCTTCATGCCTCGAATAGAACTTAAAATTAATATTTATATATTAAGGAACTTAGTTGCTATCCGGTGTCCCAGGACACCACCCACACATCTTTTTTTTATATTGGACACAACCAAGGATCCACCTGGGAAACTATGTGAGAATAATATCACTTTCAGAAACGTCATTATACATGTCACAAGAACGAAGATTCTTTGCGGACGTGACAGGAAAACGTGAGTTGTCGACAATCTAAAGAGCGATTAGCGTTGGTTCTCGTTCGCGAGAATACAGCACATAGTACAAGAGCTTGGATCCTTTGATTTAAATATAAGTATTTAGTTTACACGTATATTATCTATACATTCATACGTGAAGCAAAAACTTTTTAGCCCTTTTTACGGAAATCACGCGGACGGAGGAGTATGCAATTTCCCACACTTATAGAGAATATAGAGAAGGAGTGCACAATGTTTATATATTTTTTAATTATGCATAAAAACTACATTAAATATATAAAACAATACACACACACTACCATGTATTTGACATACACACACATGCATACTATTTGTTTATTGTCAAGCTTTCCTTATTGCATAAAGTTTGTGATCAAATTCAGAATAGATTAAAATTGTTTGTCTTTATTATTATTTGTCTAAAGTGTAGTCTAGGCGAAATCTGTGATTATAGAAGTATAATAGTCTTTGACAATAGAATCAAAATAGTGTTCAAAGTTATAATTTCAATTAATTATGGTCAAATTTCAACTACTTCGAGACCACTAGTAATGTTTTACTTCACCACCAAAATGTGATACTAATTTTCGGTCATCATCCATATAAAGTGTCTACATTTTCAAAATCGAGCAAGATAAAACAACTTAGTTGAATGACTTAAAAAAAATTACACACTGTTTAGTTGATCTTTGATATTAAAATCATAGTATTCAAAGCTCATATTTTTTTTTTTTTTTTATTGCTTAGCTGTGTGGACGAGATCACAGCCCACCTGATGTTAAGTGGTTACTGGAGCCCATAGACATCTACAACGTAAATGCGCCACACACCTTGAGATATAGTTCTAAGGTCTCAGTATAGTCACAACGGCTGCCCCACCCTTCAAACCGAAACGCATTACTGCTTCACGGCAGAAATAGGCGGGGCGGTGGTACCTACCCGTGCGGACTCACAAGAGGTCCTACCACCAGTAATTACGCAAATTATAATTTTGCGGGTTTCATTTTTATTACACGATGTTATTCCTTCACCGTGGAAGTCAATCGTGAACATTTGCTGAGTACGTATTTCATTAGAAAAATTGGTACCCGCCTGCGGGATTCGAACACCGGTGCATCGCTTCAACACGAATGCACCGGACGTCTTATCCGTTAGGCCACGACGACCACAAAAACTTTTAATATAATAAACTTTAATATTAGTAAACTTTAGTAAACTTTAAAATATTATGAATTCCCATTATTATTATTTTGTATTTAATATTAAAATTATAGTATTTAACAAGTTTATCACCCCATTCGTAATTCCAACACAATACATTATCAAGATCGGAGACATATTAAATAAAACGAAAAAGAACAAACGTACCTGTAATTATATCGTGCTAACACAAAATAAAACAGAGTTTTTAAAGCACATTAACGCTGTTGCATGTTGGCGTTCCCGTTTCTTCGAGGTTAATTAGCTTAAGTAACGCGGCGCAAAATAGTACAGCGCCTTGCTTTCTTCGTCTATGAAATGCAGTCGGTTTTCAAGTAAACTTATAGTTACTAACTGTAGTTTCGTTTGCATTGAAAAAGACAAATCTTTGGTTTTCATTGCCTTTTCAAATTTTAAGGTCTTCTTTGGAATTTATTAAGTGACCAAACCCTTCATTATTCGATGTACTGTACGATGTTAGATGAACAATGCGCTTATGTCTTCAAAAGGTCGTCGGTCCGCCATGTGGGAGTCTTATCCACGCCGCGCTTTCCATTGCGTGCAATGTTGAATTTGTAAAGAGATCAAAAATATGGATTGGCATCTATTTTTTTAATTGGTGATATGAGAGAAAGTGAAAAAAACAGGATAGATGCTCTCGAAATGTGGTGCTGGAGAAGAATGCTGCAAATATCGTGGACGGAGTTCAGAACGAATCAGTCAATTCTAGAGGAACTTGGCATCAAGCGACTGTCCTCGCTCGTCAGTGTCTTGTCGTCGCGATCGTTCAGGGTCGCATTCTCACTTTCTTCGAGCATGTGTCGCGGTGGGTTGACGACTCAGTTGAGCACCTTGTTGTGGCGCAAGGCAAGATAGAGTTGAGATATACTTCTAAGGTCTCAGTATAGTCACAACGGCTGTCCCACCCTTCAAACCGAAACGCATTACTGCTTCACGGCAGAAATAAGCAGGGCGGTGGTACCTACCCGTGCGGACTCACAAGAGGTCCTACCACCAGTAATTACGCAAATTATAATTTCGCGGGTTTGATTTTTATTGCACGATGTTATTCCTTCACCGTGGAAGTCAATCGTGAACCTTTGTTGAGTACGTATGTATTTCATTAGAAAAATTGGTACCCGCCTGCGGGATTCGAACATCGGTGCATCGCTACATAGAATGCACCGGACGTCTTATCCTTTAGGCCACGACAACTGAGTGAACAATATTTTTAACAAAAATACTACTGCAACTCAAAGTCATACCCGAATATCTGAATAGGGCCAATATCCGCTAGACCAATAAGGCACTCAAAGATAATTTTGTTTACTTGTGACTACTAGAATTTTACTAACAAGCAATTTAGAGATCCAGTTTGAAGGTGTTTTGAAACGAATAGGGGCAATGAAACTTTTCTCAGACAGACAGACAAATCGCCGTAGCTTTCTACGACAGAAGATTGTTAAATAATTATAACCCTGACTTGTACACTATGATGTCAATAAATGAGTAAAAAACACATTTAGTAAACAAAAGACATTCCTGCTCTTTGCCTAAATTATGATGTAAACAAAGCGACTAGGAGTCACGTGGTAGGGCGTTAGGGCAGTCACGGCAGAGTCATCTCGCGTAATTTTGACAAGCTCCAGTACAATCATCATGAAAATTATTCCTACGTATTTAAAGACGGTATCTTACAATCACGATTTTCGCTTGTACCATCGCATCTATAGCAAATTGGCTGATGCACTAAAACACGACGTTTTAGTTATTGTAAATAATTTTCACCTTGTTTATTATTACTACTCGCTGTAAAAATAAAAGAATAAACGCTGTTAAAATTGATGTTAATTGTAAACAAAGGGTGCCCAATTCCCCCGTTAATTAAAAAGGTTTATTATACCTTACTTATTCAAACTTCACAGTCACGTTAGATTTTTCATATTATAGTTTTAATAGGTACCAATTGGTTAATTAAGAGAGTAACAATAAGTCTGGAATTTGAAGGAGATTAAATCGATATTATTCTCAAGCAGTGAGTTTTATTTGCAGTAAACGATAACATTTTTTATTTTAAAAACTAATACCATTCACTTAATTGATCCCCGGTGTTTGTTCAGTTATAGTAATCGTCCTGGCTATGGCAAGGCTCCAAATGAGGCCATGTATCCATAGAATGTTTGTGATGTCGTCTTCTTCTCTGACGTTTGGGTTTCCTTTCATTCCTCTCTTCGGTGTTACGTTCCTCTCGCGCGTGTCTGCTCGTGACGTGAGGACATGTCGCGGGTTCACATGGTGGCTCTCGTCTAGAATCCGGCACGCCATAACTCCGCATAGCCACATTTTTCAAGAACTTCATTAGATAAACTAAGAGTAAGAGTATGCTCCCGTATAGAACAACTGTTTGGGCCATTAGCTCTTCGGGCTCTTTCTTGACTAGCATTTTGTTAAATTTTAACAGAAAATTTAATCAAACTAAAATTTTACAGTCATTTCATTCGTGCGGTAGTTAGTTGCGTGTTTTGTCAAAATGACAAATTAATGTTGGCCGTGTGTGACAGTAAACAGTTTTTATGTTACATCGTAACTGTTAAACTTTGTCTTTGACGTTGGCTTTCATTAATTAATTGATTTAATGATCTTATTTCTATAATATATTTAAATAATACGTGAAGCAAAAACTTTGTATCCCTTTTTACGTAAATTGCGCGGACGGAGTAGTATGAAATTTTCCACACTTATAGAGAATATAGAGAACAAATGCACAATGCTAATATGTTTTTTAAATAATGCATAAAAGATACATTAAATCAATAAAGAAAACATTACACACACTACATACCTACCATGTATTTGACGCACACACGCATGAATACAATTTATTGTCAAACTTTTATTCTTGACGTTTGTGGTCAAATTGAGAATAGATTAAATATTGTTTGTCTTTATGAATATTTTTTATAGTGTAGCCTTGGCGAAATTTGTGATTATAGAAGTATAAAATACAATCATAATAGTATACAAACTTACAATTCCAATTAATTATAGTCGAATTTCGACTACTGCGGTACCTCTAGTATATTATAAATACTCCTATTTAATTCTTCATCTTCTCACCCGTATGTGGGGGCAATAAGTTAGGTTATATTGTATACATATATTATACAATTCCAATATGTATTTCCAAAGTAGTTGAAATTTATTTACTTTACTAAATGAGTAGACTACTTAGTTTTTAGTGCTTACTGGAGCCCAAAGACAACGGCATGAATTCCACCATCTATTACGCATAAGATTCTATATAACCACTCTAAGATTATTAAAGAATTTACGTTTAAATACAAAACATATTTGTTGTTTTTAAATAATAAAATGCTCCTGGATCGTAATTCATTTTTAAGTAACTGACATATTAAGATTGTTTTTAAATTATTTAATTTGTTTATGCATAGATATCAGAATTGATTACTGGTGATATCGGCTCACAATGCGACCTACCACCGCTAACATTTACAAGTCTAACAAGGTCTAATTTGTTGCTATATTTTCGCACTGTACTACCAGTCATGATCTACAACAGAGAAAATCATTTTGTTTCATAAAATAACTTGTACTGTATCCTCGATGTATTCTTTGAAATTTATTTGTCTACACGCTTTTGAAATTGTCCACTCGCTATCGTAATACAGCTAGTAACAAATCATTCGATTTTCATCGAAAGAATCCTATAAAAGACAACCAATGCATTTCGAATCACATAAATCTTCGACAATATTTCAAAGCGCGATTCTTGTAACCGTTTATTCTGCGTCAATATAAAAATTGTAAGGGGAAAATACATTTTTACCGAGTCATAAATTGAATGCGGGGAGCGTCCTCTACGTATCAACAATGAAACATTTATTCCGTCTCAATGAACTTGTTTACCGCAGACCGAGTGGGCTATTTGGTTATGCATACCCGGTACGGTCAGCAAGATGCTCTGCCAACTGTTTCTACGTTCAGAGAATTAGTTACGCTGTATGTTGTAACATCGTGGAAGATTCTAGAAGTTATCGAAACCAAATCCTTTTATTTTGTTAAATTATAATTTTATGGCTTTCTCAAAATATTAATACTGAAAAACAAAAATTGTCTCGCATCTTAATTAAATGCATATATTTTTATTGCACTAGATGCGTACATAGTAGATATATAGGACGTCGTAGATGAACGCAAATATGAGCTCGAAGTTTCAATTGTTTTATATAATAATTATCGCACCATTTAAATCGAAGATTCCTAAGAAATACATATAGGATTAAATAACTACATAATGTCTTCAAATTTAGAGAGCATCTGCGCTTCTGTATTTACAAACAATGACTGCTTGATACGAGGCTAACAATAAATTCGTAGGTACTCGAAAATGGAAACAGAGAGCTCTTCTTGTGTCGACTTCATTTATCGGACAGGCAAAAGAATCGTAGCCATCGTACGGCCAAATATTTTGCCAAACAAGACATTGCATGAAGTATTGTCTATTATACCAAAAGTGAAATGAAGTTCATTTTGAAATCAAATGGAATTAATTGAGGTGAAATGATATAAAATAAAATCACATCCAAGTAAAATAATAACGAATAATGGTATTTAATGGACTTTCCGGAAGAATCCAGAGGGTTTATAGATTTAGATTTTTATTTTCACACTTACTTTTAATACCTACCTAAAATATTTAAGAAAAATTTAAAATTTCACTAATCGAATGGAATTTATTTTACTTTATTATTTATAGTTATTTCATATTAACTATTGTCGAATTAGTGCTATCTTTTAATGCCAATATGAAATCAAAAGCAGAAATGTAATATATAAAATGAATCTTATTTTTTAATTCCCCTGTAGGCAGATGAGCATAATACGGCCCACCTTACGGTGAGTGGTTGAACATTTCTCATGGACGTCAGTAATGCCAGAGACAGAACCAAGACGCTGCCTACGGCTCTGTACTCTCCACAAACCTCATCTGAAGTAGGACATGTCATACAGCTCGAGATGTGGATGAACGCAGTGGTCCTAGACAGTATGGATGAACTATGCTCCGGAAGCGGGCGGTACGATGGTAAAAACGGAATGATGGAATCATCTCAAACAGTCGCACAGAGCACTCCCTTAGAACTTGAGGTGTTAATGATATTAATCAAATCAATCTTAACCGTTCTTTGTTACCATAGTCTATGTCAAATCGCAATAAATACACCTTAGAAATTTAATTACAGGCTGTAGTCGATTGCAGTGTGTTAATTAATTATTTGAATATCAAATATTGTATAGAACTTGATAAACACACACCTCACAGACATTACATGTTTTGTATTATAATATATGTAGCAAACCGAGTTACTGGATTTCAAAGGAAGGATTAAAGCTTAGGTGCCGCTTCTCCGTTATTCAAAGGAGATACGAATGAATTTCCAAAAAGCACTTAAGCTGTACAAATGCCTAATATGCAAATGCCTATTGAATACCAGGTCTTGTTTAGAACTTATTTATATAAACAAAATAGTATTATTATGTAATGCTTCTTAAAGATAATAATCAGAAATTTTCTACGATATTTCGTTTGGTAAGTTCGGAAAGAGTAAAAATATCAAGTGTTTTTTTTGTGGATTTTATTATGTTGACTTAGGAAAACTTTTAGTGTGTGTTAAAAATAAGAAAACAACATTTTTTTTAGTTTATTTTATTACCATATATAAAATAGGACCTACAGTATTTTCTCGTTACTTTACAATGTTAAAAAATACCTTATTTTTTTAATTATTCACAAAATGTTGTCTGTTATTATTACAGAATAATTTATATAAAATAATATATTTTAAGATCATAGAGAAAATAAGCGCAATAACTTTATAGTCAACTCTTTTGTTAGCCTAAGCTAACGGAATATTCTTCGACATCCAAACATTGCCTTTATTGTTCATAGTCACGTTCATGATATTTTCTTCGTAAGATTACGCAGACACATAAATTTAAATATGTTAAAATCTATAACAGATAAGAATGTATGTCAATTGTCTTGATAAAAAAAATTCAATCGACATACTTATACCAACATCAACACCGTCGCCTTTTTTATTATAATCTGGTAGCCTTGAGGGGGTATGTCACCGTAACCGTGCGAGTAGGTAAACTCACAGGGCTCTAACTTGAGGACGTTGCTAACACTGTCCCTAGGAAGAGCAGTGCTTCGCAGAATCTACCACCGGATCGGTAACGCGACCCACTGAGAAGATTCGGCGAGAAATTCAGTGGGCTGTGTCTGTGGGTTGATGTACTCGTTGAGGCCTTCGTCGCAAGCGATGGGCTTAGGGAGAATGGTGACCGGTGCGTCAGGTATAAATGCTGCTGGATTGCTGAGCTGCTTGATGTTCAAATCCCTCAAAATCCCTTTACTGGTGGTAGGACCTCTCGTGAGTCCGTGCTGGTAGGTACCGCCACCCCACCTATTTCTGCCGTGAAGCAGTAATGCGTTTCGGTCTGAAGGCTTGGGCAGCCGTTGTAACTATACTGAGACTTTAGAACTTTTATCTCAAGGTGGGTGGCGCATCTACGTTGTTCATGTCTATGGTCTCCAGTAACCACTTAACACCAGGTGGGCTATGGGCTCGTCCACCCATCTAAGCAATAAAAAAAAACCACATTCCTACGGAAAAATATGTTCACGATTAAGGAATTGTGTAATTAAATCAAATTGGCCATTTTTTTTATAAATTTGCGTAATTACTAATGGTAGGATGTCTAGTATTCGTATTTATACGGATACATGTTCCGGTTACAAAAGTGGGTGAATCCTTATACAATTATATTGGAACTTCAGCCTCAAGTGTCAATATGACAGCATTATCTCATTATATCATTAGCATATTATAGTCATTTTTATATGATTGCTCATTGAGTTTTCTCATTTTGGCGCCAATACATTGTACAATATTTTGCGATATTGGTATTAGTAAAATGTTGGTGTAGCGGGCTATTAATAGGTGCAATGAGTCCTCCAAATAGAGGTAAGCACTTCCGAACTCATTTTAAAATCATTCTATTAACCGTGAGATTATAACAAAATATCACAATTAAAATAAAGCAGGTGGCTTTAATATTCCAGATTTACTCGTTAGCTGGATTCACATGTTATTTCAACAGCTTACATTGTTAGGTTAAATTTGATATTATTGTGTGAGAACTACGTATACGGAGAGGTTCTCGTTAACCAAAGACAGTTTACACACAGGTATAAAGAACAGTAAGGTAACAAATAATTATATATATTTAGCTAAGGTTCAGAATATCTATTTGAACGACTCATGGGTATTGGAAGTCGAAAATTTATTAGAAAATAATATTTATAGTATTTTTGGTCTAGTGGATAACAAGCACTATATATTCTTATTAAATTATGTAACTATAGCACGTTTTAAAATCCGCGAGAAAGCTCAAATTTTGATATTAGTTGCCTAACAAAAGCAGTATTCATATCTGTAGCCTTCTTTGACAATTTGTACCAATTCGTCTGTAAGCTAGACTGCCTATTTAAAAGCATCCTCTGTAATAATCCAATGGTTGTTTAACTTTATGATGGTACATTACAATATGTGATCGAGTTGATATTTTTTTGTTGGCTTTCTATTTATGCCGTGAAGCAGTAATGCGTTTCGGTTTGAAGTGGAGACTGAAATGTTTGAAAAAAATTGAAACCAAAAATTGAGACTAATGTTCCAAAAATGGGTGCGGGAATTTACGCTGTCGATGTCTATGGACTCCTGTCTATGAACATCTAACGCCAGTTGGTCCTTGAACCCAACTAAGCAAATAAAAAAAGTGTAGTTATTGTAACTTCTTTACGTTTGTACATCATTAAAGACTACTTCCCCGTATTCCTTGAAGACGTTGTACATTTTAAAATTTATAACGATTTGTAAGATTTGAAAATATAACAGAATTTAGTTCTGCAGCGTCATGGACTCAAATATTATCAAGAATTTATTTAAACAAAAAAATTAGCATAAGATATTTTTATGTGGTTTGACGTCTAGTTTTTATTTATTTATTGCTTAGATGGGTGGCCGAGCTCACAGTCCACCAGGTGGTTACTGGAGCCCATAAACATTCAAAACGTAAATGCGTCACCCAAGATATAAGTTCTAAGGTCTCAATTATAGTTACAATTTAATTGGTGTTAATTTGTTCTCATAGTTGTTTTCTGATATGTGACAAATTATGAACAATATGACAAATTATGACCTCAAAGCAAGACAGTCATCGATCAAAAACATTAGAATATAATGGCGGGATCACGTCACGACATATCGCAAGGTAATTTCCCGTGAAGCCGCACATTTCAATCTCATGTAACGTTTCGGACTATTTCGACTGGTCGCGTATTCTCAACACGCGCTGCTACCTGACAAATTTATCATTTTCGCGGGTGTTCTGTAAACGGGATAAGCGGGGCCCGTAGCAGATCGTCGTGGCTCAGTAATTTATGTTTTCGATCGCTTTGTCGGGTTTTGAACCTAATAGGCGATAATAGGTTTTCGATGTTGACATTAGAAATTAATGATCTCTACCTTTTTAGCTAATTTTTTATTTATTTATTGCTTTGTTGCGTGGACTAGCTCACAGCCCACCTGGTGTTAGGTGGTTACTAGAGCCCATAGAAATCTACAACGTAAATGCGCCACCCACCTTGAGACATAATTTCAAAGGCCTCAAATATAATTACAACGGCTGCTCCACCCTTCAAACCGAAACGCATTACTGCTTCACGGCAGAAATAGGCAGGGTGGTGGTACCTACCCGCGTGGACTCAAAGGAGGTCCTATCACCAGTAAAAAACTTACTGATGATTAGGTAAATTAACACTGTAAGAACAAAGGCTCTATATTAGTATATAGTTTTACGGACATTGGATTAAGTGATTACTTAAGCCCACTGAGATTAGATTCATAGATCAGATCTGTCTTTCAGTCTAAGTTCTGTCTCACCCTTCAAACGAACGCATGACTGCAGCGGAAATAAAAATAAGGTAAGCATTCATAAATTTATTTTTTAATAAACTACTCATATTTGAATGCAACTCGTAGTAAAGTAGCTTAAATACAGAAATAAAATAAAAATGTTTGTTTTCTTTTAATGTGTTTATCGTGACTTTTACGAATGCTTACGGCTTTTGCAATGCGGAATTAAAAATTTCTAAGGAAGCAGGTGTAGTTGAACAATTTTTCAATGTTAAAAATAATGATTTATTTATTTATTTCACTATATAAATAAATCCTCTTACAGTCTACTGAAGGTGGAGCAGTTATAGGAACTACAACAGACATGCCATTGCCCGTTATTTATCTGCTGTGAACTAAGAAAAGTATAAAAATAAAAATCAATAAAATATGAAGAATGGAGTTTATCGTTCACATTATTTTATATTCCAAAGCGTAGTGATGACGTGATTCATAAGTTGGGACAAATTCGCAGGCATTAGAGTAATGTATAGGGGTACGACATGAGTATAGGCCGACACGACCCACGTGTGGCCGCTTACTCATCCTGCTCGAGATGAGTTGTCTGTCAAATCATTCATAGCCTGTATGTATTTTTTTTATTGCCCTTGTAGGCAGACGAACATACCTGATTGTGAGTGGTTACAGTTGCCCATGGACTTCAGCAATGCCAGGGGCAGAGCCAAACCGCTGCCTACCGCTAGGCACTCTCCACAAGCCTCGTTTGAAGAAGGATATGTCATAGCGCTCGGGAAACACCGTTGAGGGGAGCTCATTCCAAAGCCGGATGGTATGTGGCAAACTTTTTAAATAAGTAGCACTATTGTTAGAAATCGTTGCAAAAAGCAATTTTAGAGAAAAAGTTCGTCGCATTTATGACTTTCATATGAAAACATATCTTAAATTGGGAACTGTTTGAAGTTAAAGCTGGATGATTTAAACCAAAACTCGTCCTTAATGGCCCCTTAAAAACGACTGATTTGTACCTAAAACTGATATAAAATATACCTACTCAGTCACTACTACAGTTTATTAGAAAAAACTTAACGTGGAGATCTTGAAAAGATTTTCAAACTTGTCAGACAAAATGAAGCACCTTTAGGTCAGCGAGTCCTGAATGGACAATAAATGTTGAAGAATCCAAAAATATATTATTTCTTCTTAATATTTATAGGTTAATAAATATTATTTCCTCAACATAAAATATCAAATTGAATGAATTAAATTCAAACATAGCACTTTACTCATTTGATATCAAAACATAAAACATTCACAATTCTCGAACATTCACAATCCAATGATTCCTCACGTTTTCCCGCAAAACGTTTTACGCCAACGTATTACTTATTATTAATACTTAACTTATAACACTCATTAGGCTTGTGTAATATTCATGCTCCAATCTATATTTTATAGACGTCATAATTAACAATGGGACTCGCAATAAAACTCTAATATGTGGTATCATATATACTATTACCATTATTATCAGCCGTAGGCTCCCATAGGTTTTTTGACGTTGACCAGTCGAAGCTTTCCGTGCATTTTCAATTATCGTCGATATTTCATATTACTTTTTTTGGTATAGGAACATCAATGTATAATGTGACACGCGAATTATAATATAATTGAAAAAGATAGTAAAATATATTTGAAGTCGTCGTGGCCTAACGGATAAGACGTCCAGTGCATTCGTGTTGAGCGATGCACCGGTGTTCGAATCTCAGGCGCGTACCAATTTTTCTAATGAAATACGTACTCAACAAATGTTCACGTTTGACTTCCACGGTGAAGGAATGACATCGTTTAATAAAAATGAAACCCGCAAAATTATAATTTGCGTAATTACTGGTGGTAGGACCTCTTGTGAGTCCGCGCTGCCTATTTCTGCCGTGAAGCAGTAATGCGTTTCGGTTTGAAGGGTGGGGTAGCCTTTGTAACTATACTGAGATCTTAGAACCTATATCTCAAGGTAGGTGGCGCATTTACGTTGCAGATGTCTATGGGCTCCAATAACCACTTAACACCAGGTGGGCTGTGAGCTGGTCCACCCATCTAAGCAATAAAAAAAAGCGTGATAATTTTGTAAGTACAATTTTTGATTAGAACAAAAATTAGGCGAACACTTGGACTATTTTAGACTATGGCTTGTTTCTGTCCATATTATTTCGAGAATGGATGTTACTTAGTTTCCTTTTGACATACAGTCGTGAACAAGCAAAATATCGTTTTACAGAGGAAATTGCTTAGTTCATAAAGCATTAAACATAATGATACCGATTACGCTTTGCTGATACTTTTAGTAAAATAATTATACACTAAAATGGACGGTTTTTAATGACTAATTAATTCAAAGTTTAAATGATAAAGTTTGATTTTAATAGTCGCCTTCATATTTAACAGTAAAACGATATTAAGATATTTATTGGACAGTGATAGCGAGGTCAATGCTCTTGGTACGATAAACATAATGATCGAAACTAAGTTTATTTAAAAAACAAATGATTGTTTACTTTTAATCATTAAAAGAAAGGAACTCATGTAATTCTTTAAATACCGTAGATGGGCACAAAATATTATGTTTGTATATTATTTGCTTTTCAGGTAGCCACTTAACACAAATTTCGTAGTGAGTTATCTATGGCAGTAAAATACATAAAATATGTATACAATACAGTTCCAGTTCCAGTGCAGTTTTTCATGCCAAAAATGTAGAATTTCAACCACAACGGATTCTTGTAGAAATTGTTAGCTGGATTCAAAATATATTGAAAGTCTACATTTAGATTTAAAGCAATCGTGGACCAGCTAGTTGATGTGTTTTTATTGCCTTTTAAAGCGTCAACCCAGCATGCGGCAAATCTTGCAATTATCCCATCTTTCAAAACACCTTAGAACATATTTATGTCATAGAGCTCAAGAAGCTATGTATGATTTAGTAATAGCGTACGTGAATTAAATGTTCAGAATAGGAAATATTAGGAATATGGGTTTAGTTCTTTTTCATTTATGATTACGTATGCCAGTAATATATATATTTTTTTGCTTTGATAGGTGGACGAGCTCACAGGTGGGCACCTGGTGTTAAGTGGTTACTGGAGCCCATAGACATTTACAACATAAATGCGCCACCCACCTTGAGATATAAGTTCTAAGATCTCAGTATAGTTACAACGGCTGCCCTACCCTTCGAACCGAAACGCATTACTGCTTCACGGCAGAAATAGGCAGGGCGGTGGTACCTACCCGCGCGCACTCACAAGAGGTCCTACCACCAGTAATGTGTAACCAGTAACTGTGTTCATTGTTGTTCACGTACTCACACTCAATTAAATGCGGAACGATTGACAATAAACTGCTTGCTCCTCTTCAAACGTAAACTAATAAAAATGTTAATGATTAAATCACCCAGATATTTTCTTACATTTAAAATATTATATCTTGAAGTGTCGTGTTAGTTTATTCTCTCAGGCCCTTCTGTCCTTAACCCAAGGCGTGACGAGTCGACCTTCCTCCGTCTACTCCTGCTATAATTCACATTGTCCGACCTGCGGAGTTAGATAATGTACTTCCGATATGTCGTGTCGGACGAGAACTACAGATTTTTGATGCTCAATTAAGAAAATTTTCAAAATCACTTTTTAAATTAGAATACATACAATAAGAGCGCCTCGCAGATAAAAAAATCCACACCGGTTACAAAAATAGGGGATCATTTGAAACGCCACTCACTTATATCTCAAGTTCATGAGTATCTTTATTTTGTGGTACTTCGTCTGATTTTATTTATATTTTCAAAACTTCATGACATCAGTCAGCTCCTACAATTGTGTTTGTGTGTACAAATGTTTTAGTAAACAACAATGAACACTGTTTCTGAGTTCCTATGTATTTATTTCGTATAATTCAGAACATATAGCTCAAGACGTGCTTGTTTTACACTTACAAATCGCCATTATTTCCACTTTAACTAACATACTTCTATTGATCCAAAATTCGTCGTCAAGGTATGAAATCTCAAAAAATGATTTCTTAATATGCCTATTTTAATAACAGCTCTAAAGAAGTTGTTCCTGAAAACTAGAAATTTTCGGAACCGCCAACTAATTTTCCATTGAGACACGTTACTTTTCTACAATCTCAAATCTCAGAAAAGTTGATTAGTTGAATACTAAAATTTCAGACCTTCTAAACTCAAAATTGCTTCAAAAAATCGTGTTATTGAATTAGTGCTAAGTTCTCTGGGTGCGTCCACCAACTATGCAGTGATTGTCTCTTCTCGATGCATGAAGCCAAGGTCACTATCAATATCTGCCTATAGAAAATGTGATTGTTCTACGCAAAGCCTACACAGGCCATTTATCTTAAGACGTCCTTTCGAAATCCCGTCAATTATTGCTGTGACTAATTAGTTTTAAAATAAAACTTATCGTTACGCCACTGGGCTTAAGTTTATTTGGCGAGGTCAATGGAGGAGTGATTTGCTAAAAATAATTAGGTGTTTATAAAACATTTTATTTCATACTTATATCTGTATTCATTTATTTACTTTCATCTATCTACTGATGATATTGGAATTCATGTATAAAGATAAACATTTTCAAGTTGCAAAGGAGAAACTATTCTTTTTGTGAGTTTAAATTGTCTAATTCTTTGTTGAATGCAAGAAACCTTGCATTTCAAAAACATTAGTATTATTTATCACTCTTACTTTTTCAATACCCTCGGGTAATAAATTAAAATTTGATTGTATCTCAATATTTCCCTAATCTCATAATTATTCACTAGGTCTACATAGGTATATATTAGGCTTAAAAATGCTAATTAGCTATACATTATTATAGTGAAGTGTGAACATTATTGAAGAGCCATACTGCTGGAGACGATAAGTATTTGGAGAGCTTTGGGTGAGTCACTCTTTGTTTGTCTCCACCTTATCCCACTAGGTGGGGTCGGCACAGCGAATTTTTCTATTTCATTCTCTTTTATCAGCCGTCATCTCAATACTCACTCCTCTCACTCTCATATCGGCATTCACACACTCCATCCATGTATTCTTTGGTCTTCCTCTTCCCTCTCTACCTTGCACTACCATTTCTATACATCCCTAGTTACATGCATCTTTGGGTGAGTCACTAGTTTCTTAAACATTTTATCGCGCTATCAAAATATTTTTTCAATTTTGTACTGCACGGAACCATCTTACGACGCTCATATTATTGTGGTATGTTTTTTACGTGCCACTGTAACGATTTTACATCAGCTCTTTAGTACAGCAATTTGAAAGTAGGCATAATAATACTGATTTTCTTTTCAATTTCAAGAGATAAATAGCAACCAAATGCATTATATACTCTAAAAAAAAGATGTGTGGTGTCGTGGGACACCGGATGGAACGAAGTTCCTTATTATAAATATATTAATTTAAAGTTCTATTCGAGGTATAAAGAAAATAAAACTGGAGGTTTCGCAACAACACACGGTCATTCGGTAACGTGCGAACTTATTGTGGTACACTTCATTCACGGTTGTTTGTATAAGAGTTGGTGTATTGCGCAAACGACGCTCTGAGATCGTGGTCAATGAATGATAAAAATATGTTATTTTTGTACGTTATTACAAAGTTAAGTCGTACATTGTGTGCATTACTAATAAAAATCTTACCCCTAGGGTACCCCTCCGCATCGTCCCATAAGGAACTTCGTTCCAAAAATAAGGTTCTTGATAATGAACTGTAAATTTAAAATGAAATTAAATTTTAAATGTTATAATTCAGGTGAATAATACAGAAAAGGTTCGGTTATAGAAAGAGGAAGAGCTAGTTAAGTTGTAAATGAACTGTATCTTCACAACGCGTAGCATACCACATCTTATTTTTTTCCTTAGCTTAATCTATTAGGGGTAAACATAAAACCACAGCATTACATATCACCGCTTATTCTTTATAAGATACCCTAAAATATATAATAATACTAGCTGACCCGGCAAACGTTGTGTTGCTTCAAATAAGATTTCTAGGGAAATTCTAGTGTAGAAAAAAAAAACTCATTCAAGCACATAATACCCCATTATAACAAAAAAAAAAAAATGTTTGGGTTGGACAACCCTTAACATTTAGGGTAATGAAAAATAGATGTTGTCCGATTCTTTACCCTGGCCGATATGCACGCTAAGATTCACAAAAATCGGTCGAGCCGTTTCGGAGAAGTTCAATCACGCACACCGTGACACGATAATTTTATATATACTACTATTACGCTTCTACTATTAGCTAGTATATTACGATTTATCTCTTATTTACATCTACATTAGATATTTCATGACACTTTTATATTGAACGGGTCGTAAGAGTCCGTTCAATTCTAAATCCCCGTATCGGACCTAGGACTGGATTAAATTTCAATTCAATACGTCTGCCTTTGCGTCTACATTAAAGTAAATAAAATCAACCGTTTTTCGAACTTAAACCAGAACCGAATGGTATTGTCGTCTGAATCGTTTACCAAGTTTGAGGTATAGTCGTTAATAAAGAGAATTATGATATATTTTATAAATATTAATCCGGGTAAAATCTATTTTATAAAAATCGAATAAATACCGTGAGCTTGTGGTAGGACCTCTTGTGAGTCCGCACGGGTAGGTACCACCACCCCGCCTATTTCTGCCGTGAAGCAGTAATGCGTTTCGGTCTGATGGGTTAGCCGTTGTAACTATACTGAGACCTTAGAACTTTTATCTCAAGGTGGGTGGCGCATTTGATGTCTATGGGCTCCAATAACCACTTAACTGTGGTGGTGGGCTGTGAGCTCGTCCACACTTCTAAGCAATAAAAAAAAAATTGCTATTGTGTAAATTCACGTTATGTTCCCACTTTCATCTTTTTTGGCCTGGAACCTGTTGCACGAGTTTTCCGCGCCAAGGGGACGCATGTTTGTGTGGGTCTTGACAGACGATCGGTAGATGTTGAAGGCAGACCGCGGGCCAAGGATTTTTCTAGACCACCACTTTCTACCACCAAATGACTTTCCTTGGGCTCTCTCACCCACTTTCAATGTCCGCCCGGGGTCAGAACCCGTGCAGCCCACTTTACCCTAGTTTAATATTAATTATTTGACCCATTCCACACCGTGTTCGAATTTACTATTCAAAACGATTTATTTATTTTGATTAAGACAAAAAATCTCTTAAGCTCATCGGTTTATCGTCGTAGGGAATTAAATTTGCAATCAATATACTGATGTCAGCAATTTACGGGGCAAAAGTCATGTTAAATCCTCCTTTACTTATGTCTTAACCAATGTATGATCATAACACGACATTAAATATTTTTATTATGATGTATTCATTGAAATCAAACAATTTTAATGTGTTATAATAATAATTTCGAAGCTTTGATAACTTCTAAGCATTTTGACAACGAACCAACTAGAACTTGTGCCGATGAGTAGGTTACATAAGATACGAAATTCTTTCGGGTGTTTGTCTGTGCGCCTGTACAACAAAATCCCACAAGATGTTCAGAACCTACATATACATAGATTTAAGAAAACTGTTAAAGAACATCTGTGCAATAAAGCTTACTATAAAGTCAATGATTATCTAGAAGATTGCACAAAGTGGGAATGAGTTGCTCGCTCCGGGAATTTCAATATTGTAAAATTGTTATGTTATAATTACTTATTGTAATATGAATATTTAAAAAAAAAAAAAAAATTAAAATAAAAATAAAAATCTAATATTTAAAAAACAAAAAAACATGCCCGCTGAGTTTCTTGCCAATTCTTCTCAGGACGGAGGCTAATTCTTGTGAATTGGCGGTAATTCTTTTGACGTTCAACAAGTATGTACTTTCATTTATGTTGAATAAAACTTTTTTGATTTGATTTGATTTGATTTGATTTGATTTGAAAATAAAATAGTATCCCCTTTATATTATGTTAAAACGATAAACGCACCTTTGTAAAGAGTATAATAATATTATGGTATTGTAATTGAAAACTTACGATTAAGCGTAAGTTACAAGTTATTATTTTTTCATAGCCTTCAAAGACATCCCATCTGATGGCCAGTGGTTACTGTCACTCATGGACATTACCGATCTCAGGGACGTAGCCAAGATTGTCTGCCGCTTGCTATACATAAAACTGTATTAGCTGTCAATTTTTAAATGTAAAAAAAACACAGCAATGTTATACAATGTGGACACAAAAAATAAACTGTAATCTTTAGGAAATATAAATCGTCTGGTCCGCAATTCGCCCCACGTAATTCGTGAGTAAGCCACTAATTATACAAAACTAGAAATATCAATTAAATTACCAAAGTCTTCTCGATTTAATTTTGAAATTATTCACTAAATTCGTTTCAACAGTTTCATAATTGACTAAGAGAACTTCATTTTACTTTTAGTTCGGCGCTTTTTTTTTTCAAAACATCTTTCTTCATTTTTCTACAACAAATAAATTAATTTTAAATATTTAAAAACTATTTATTTATGAACATCAAACCAGACGAAATATTAAATTATTCGTTCGTTAAATATGTGTCCGAAAAATATCATTTTCAAAACAACACAACCCCGACTGATAACAAACCCACTCAAAACCAAAAGGTCATAATAGAACGAACGCGATTGCTATCAACTGTCGCATACCGATAGACAATCGAACCCTATTAATATGTAAATAATATCGGCGATTGCGAACGTGTTGCTTAATATCTATTCACCGTTATTAAACACTATACGAACCTAATTAGAAACCAATTTGTCATAAATTAGGCCATAAAAACTATAGGCGTGAGTTTGTATTTTGCTCTGAATGAGATTTGTGTGTTATTACTGTCGATTATAATTTAAGATAATTTAAATTCGATAGTACCATTACGTTGAATAGCGATGATAGAAATTTAATAATACTCTGAGAGTTATTTGAGTTTAATACCATCTACGACTTGTAAAATTTGAAACAAATTTTATTATCTATCGGGACCAAATTTTTTAAGTGAATAAATAAATTTGAATTTTCAAATGTTTAATATTCGAATATTTTACTTTTATTCTTTCAAAATCGAAAAGGAAAAATGGCATTAAAATTAAATATTTTACTGTTTTATCGTGCTATCGGAGTCCAATGACACAAGAACGTGCATCCGGCTGTCCTGTTGGAGGTATTAATTAATTTATTATTTATTTATTTATATAACTTAACTAGAGGTGCTCCACGGTTTAATTTTTAATTAAAATTTTCCGACATTAATAGTTGTGTCACTCTCTGCTACATAAATGATCAGCGAATACAATATAGATGAGTTGCTAGGTAAAATCACGTGAACATATTGTTGTATTTAAAATATTGAATTTATCCGGTATTTTTGGAATCATGTCGTTTACCATCGTAAAAGTATCCTGTACAGACTAAAAATAATATATATCAGCGCAATTTTAACATAGCTTAAGTAATTTTTGGGTCGAGTAACATCCGAGCATAGACACTTTCAAATTTATAATATTAGTAAAAATCTATGTTTGTTTTCATATTAAAAATATCTAATATCTAATAATTGGATTCCGAAGTATCGATTTGAACAAAATATCCAAAACAACAGCTGCATTGTAATGATGTAAATTTTATAGCAGCAATGGTACCGCGCCAACAGTCTTAACCATTATAACCAATCTGCTATTTACCGCTGCTTGCAATCCATTCAAACACTCCAGCCTGAAACGGCAAACAATCAAGTACCTACTAGCATCAACTACAACCATTATCCATTCTATAATACTTTAAAAGCAATTTCATTGTGAGTCCATAGCCATATTGTAAATGCCACTTAAAAAAAACGTAATAAGTATCAATTTTTCAAAACATTCTGTCCAAGTCCAAACGAAAAAATATTTTAATCAATTAATTTAAGAGTTCTTGACTGAAACCACCCTTCCGCACACGATACATAGCGTGACTAATTAACTAATGCATATTCTTAACAAACTGGAATAATAAACAATGTAAATGATCGTTATCGTATTGCTGGGACGGAAAATTCGATTGAACACACACAGCCTGTTATATATGCGTGTTACGATTTACCTTACTAAAATTACGTTATACGTGAAGCAAAAACTTTGTACCTCTTTTTACGAAAATTGCGGGGACGGAGGAGTATGAAACTTCCCACACATAGAAAATATGGAGAATGTTAATATTTTTTTTAAATTACGCATAAAAAATACATTAAATTAATAAAAAAATACATTACACACACTACCATAATATATTTGACATACAACACGCATGCATACTATTAGATTATTGTCAAACTTTTCTTATTGCTCATAGTGTGTAGTCAAATTGAGAATAGATTAAATCTTGTTTGTCTTTTGTTAATATTTATCTAAAGTGTACTTTTAGTTAAATTTGTATTTATAAAAGTATAATAGTCTTTGACAATATAATCATAATAATGTTCGAACTTCTAATTCTAACTAATTATAGTCGAATTTCGACTACTGCGAGACCACTAGTTGTTTTTAATACGGAAGAAAAAGCGGGAATTGTTTCAAATAGAAAGAAGTAGCTGACAATACATCCCTTCAATATCATTCAAAACAAACTGAAACTATTTGACGGAAACTTAATAGCAGTCGGTATCATCTACCACCCGATTGTGAGCTCCAGCCATTACTTACGTCCAATCAGCAGTTAAAATCGCAAGTTGGCGCTTAATCTTAGGTAAAGTTCCCACCGACTGAAACGCGATGGTAATTCTTTAGTTGTAAATTTTGACGTTGACTACGATAAATAGTCGTGCTATCTGATTTTAAAGTTTTATCTGCAACGTCTAGGCTTAGAAAAGCTTCGGACACTTCTCACTGCATATAAATGCGAAAGACCCCACTTGCTGTAAAATGGTTATGTCTGAATCCGAACAAAAATAAGCCGTACCGTACCGTACTTATCGAAGCTGACAATGATACAATGACACAATATGATTAATGTTTTTTCTTCTAAATAATCTCCTTAGAAATAAAGAGTTTTAGAATACCCTATTAACATTATTGTGCTTCTTGCTTATAGCGGTTTGCAAACTATGACTAAGTTAACAGAGTTACTTAAAACATAAATTTAAGCAATTCTTATATTTTCTTCAAAATTTTCAAGTCCGATAATGATATATGCGTCGTGACATATATTAGCTATGATAATTTTTTCATATCACATTATAATCAGAACTGATAAATGATGCGCTTATTCTCATGGGTATAAATAAGGTCACTAATAAAATAAAATAAATCTATACGCAATATATATCTATGTATGCTTAAATCTTTAAAGCTACGCAACGGATTTTGATGCGGTTTTTTTTAATAGATAGAGTGATTGAAGAGGAAGGTTTATATGTATAATAACATCCATTAAATAGTTGAGAAATCAATAATAAATTATAGTTACCGAAGCGAAGCGAGGGCAGGTTGCTAGTTTATATATACTTTACTGGACGTCTTATGAGTTCGCACCGGTAGGTAACACCATTTCTGCCTTGAAGCAGTGATGCATTTCAGTTTGAAGGGTAGGGCAGTCATTTTACACTAAGTAGACCGTGAGCTCGTCCACATATTTAAGCAATTTATATATTTAGAAGCGAGAAACGTTTTATTATAACAAACCCTTACAAACGTCGGTGGCATAAATCGAGCACCGGGCGTATGTTCCATGAGAACGATACACTCATCCGTCACTACGGAGACGACTAATTTGTCTGCCACGCGAATGAACGTATCGTGAATACCAATTTCGAGAAACAAATAAATCTCGAAGCTCGATTTTAAACTCAGATTCGTACCAAACGTACCATAACTTCGACTGACTGATATTTTGGGAGCGGTAAACAAGTTTCGGCGTAGAGAATTAGATTGTGGTCTGGATAGATAAATTGCTTTATTGATTAATGTTTATCATTCATTAATATATTATTCACTTAAGCAAAGGATACGATTTTTATTATTTAACATTGTTTATGAAGTTTCAAAAGTTAAATATAACAAAAAATGTAAATTCTTGTTTCAATCTGAAAAGACTAGGAAATCTGTTTCTCAAAAATATTCTTCCATACGTTCGCTTGAAAGCGCTTCTAAATTTGATTCGGGAGCCCCTCCGAGTAAAGAAATGCATGCACCAGACTCAATGTAGCGAACTTTCAGTCAGTCAACCATAACTGACAGTATTTCCGATTCGTATCTGTAGATGGGCGCTCAAGATTTATTGACGTGATGTTGAGTGATTTTGTTTGCTTGTTTGTTTGTTTGAGAAACGAGTTTCATTGTAAGGTATTTTATTACAAAAAATTTGATGTCATACATTACTGTAATTTTAAAAAAAAAATTAAGTGTCTGTTATTTTTTTAACATATTATAAATAAATCACATGCATTTGCTGATATCATATTTAATTTTGATTTCTCAAATAACGAACATTATTATTCAATCCTACACGGTACACTGCAATAAATTAGTTATAATTCACTGACTATAGGTACTCAAGTACTCAAAATATTGGCTTTAACAGATAATATTGTAATATTTCGTAACCGACTCAAACTAGGCGAGAACTAATTGGTGGTGCCGTAATTATAAATTCAAGCTAAATATTACCCTGTACCAAAACGGGTTGTAACACTCTCGGTTAAATTACGGTTAAAATTAACAATGATAATCTGCAAAGCGAGCTCGGAATTAGGAGACAACGCCTGGTATTATCTTAGTTTGGTCTTACTGCCTGATTATAATGTACATTTACATTGACACAAGTTTGTTCAGCAAGAGCTTTTTGGAGATTACAAAGAAAAAAAAAGAGGAAAAAAATTATTTTGTTAATTTTCTGAAAGAAATTATCTATTGTTTATTCTCACCCTATCTCATCTAACAACTGCCAATAAACAAAAATATATTTAAAGAATTTACACAATATAGACGTCAAATGTATCTCAACTGAGAATTGGAGAAATTCGTGGCCTCATACAATATCGAGGTAAAGCCTGGGTTTCAGGATGAAGCCTCATATGCGAGCTAAAAGTTTCAATTAAAAGCTGTCTTACCATCAATATATAAAATGTCTATACATATATACAGTTGTCCTGAATGACGGATTCTTTAAATGCAAGCTCTCCGAAGCTCTTTATAAACTTGAAGTTTTGATTGTTGATTATTTTTATTTCGTATGCGGATACTTTGTAGAGACTAAAGATGGATTTTAGCAAAAAATACCTATGAAGCCGTAAAATAAGTGTTGTATGGAATCCCGTAATCTTTAAAGTAAGATGAACGAAATTTCACAGAATTGTTTCTTAGAAATAAATAAACACGTATTTCTGCGTTTTACCGCAGGGGTTGAATTAGAGGTTGAAGTTAATATGGGAATTACGTCATTTGACAAATACGCCCAACAAATTAACGCAAAATTATATAACTTAATAAAGTTTGATTACGCGCTGCGATTCCTTCATTGTGAAATTCATTTGTGAGCACGTGTAAGGCACAATAATTTCCGATTCAAACTTGTAAACATTCTCGGCACGTGACGAATTTACCGCGTATGCATTCAATAATAACACAATTGTTTTAAAAATTCCATTATAATTAACTAAACGACAGTTACAAATTTAGTGCAACCTTTTTAAATTGGGCTAACCAAGGAAATCTAGTAGACATTGGTCGGTATTTTGTTCCGTGGAATTATCATGCAAAGTGAGATTAGGTCTCTCAATATACCATTTTCAATTCACATTATAAAATGCTAAGGTTGAATTGGCTTGACATTACGCTACATTAATTATATATGTAAACTTGAATTAATCGCAGGGATTAATGTTGATTATGATTGTGGAGGACAAAGTTGCATAACGTTTTCATTAGCAGTTTGAGAACTTTGAGACACAACACATTTTCAACATCCAAACCAAATAGATATTTTTAAGTGTTATGTTTTTTTCGTACGAATCGATGGAGTGGTAAAGCAAAATACCGCATAATCACCTGTTATTGGAAAGTTTGAAAAAAGAAACAATAAACTTTAGGATCTAATAAAGTAATATTCTGCCCACCTGTTAATCAGAAGATAATCTTCTGGAGCCACTACTACTATTATCTCATACTCTGACCGTAGTCGTAACATATCATATCTTGCCTATAAGATTTATTCTAGTCTCGCATCGAATTTCCCTCATTGACTAAAAATAATCCAAAGCAAGTGAGACTTTAACCTCACCTCACGACTATTGAACATTAGAAAGTCTATCAATTGGACATTTTTTAAAGAACAACTGTAATTAATTTAGTCTTAAGTCATAATATAAGGGTTGTTCAATAAATAGTGATAATGCTTGGAAAAAAAAACTAGATGTCATTTGTTTGTGTCGTGTCGGAACGTGTTCTTGGAGATCACGCGGCAATAAAATATCTCTGCTTTAAAAATTTACTATGGAGCTGGTAAAGAAAGACTTATAAGCAACATTAAGGGTTCATGCTCCTCCACATTATATGGTTGCGCGTTGGTGTGCTGAGTTCAAGCGGGAAGAACTTCCATTAACGACGACCGCCGCATAGGACGCCTTACATCGGTAGTAACTGAACAAATGATTGAAAAGTTGGAAGCATTGTTGTGCCTGATCGTCGTGTTACTGAATGTTTTATAGTAGAAGAAACGAAGATTTCTGTAGGAAATGACCATAATAAATGTATAGTTATAATACCCATCCATGTGGGTATGAAAAAAGTGTCAGAGCATTGGGTGCCCAAAGTTGTTTGGGTATGTTATAACAAGATCTTGCTCGATTTTTGTGTCAATTCATAACTACGGACGAAGCATGGCCTCACCTTTACTATCCAGAAACGAAAAAACACTCTATGGCTTGGAAGAGCCGTCAGCTCCTGCTCAGAAGAAATTTAAGGCGATTCCATACGCCGGTGTTTTTTTTTTTCTGGGAGAACTAAGTGGTGGTAATGATCGAATTCCTTAATCATAAAACCAATATTACGGGGACTTTGTATGCAGGACAATAGCAAAATTGACGTGACGGAATATTCAAGCAACGGCGTAGAAAGCTCGCTGAAGTTGATTTGTTTCACCTATATAAAGCCTCCGCGCATAAGATCAGAGTTGTGATGGCTGCTATTTAAGAAGCTGGCATCGAATTGATAGAACATCTTCAATACTTACCGAACCTAGCTCCTAGAGATTTCTAACTTAATAGGTAGAATCGGTAATATATTAGGTAGGTCGGTTCGGTAATCCGCGGTTACAGAAACATTTCAGGAGCCAGAAAATAATGACGCAGTAGTCACCGCGGTTCACGACTTTTTAAGGAATGAGGCAGTTTTTTTTTAAAACGGAATTTTACTTTAGAAGAAAGATTTAAAAGGTGTATAAATTTAAAAGATGACTACATCAAAAAATAAAATAACATTTAAGAAAAAATAATTGATAATATTGAACATCCCTAGTTGGTATATATTTTTTTTGATTCCATAAATATAAATCAGAACCAAAACATGGGTCGCGGAATGCTTTCAAACAATTTTGCACTCGATTCAATCAAACAACAACTCAACAACAATCCGACCTAGATCTCTCTATCACATTATTTGTAGTTGCACTAAAAAATTGAAGTAGCTTTCCACTTTTGGATATCATTCTATCACCGATTCTATGAAAATAAGAGTTATTTTTTATACAATACTAGTGTGCATTGTTCTAATTACAGAAACTTTTAAATATTTTCATCTAAATCGGTACACAATAATCAAGCTCGCTAAGGTTAAATGATTAGTTACTGGAATCTCAAAATACCAATTATACTAGTATACTCGTAGTACCGAGTGAGGTGATTATTCTGTGATAGTATCGTTTTCTTAAATCATATCCAACGGTGTGTTCGTGAACGACTGCCTTAATGGAAGAACAGCTTTGTGTGGTAAAACAAGACTGGGATATTTTATTAATTTCCGTAACCACTGGTTACGTTTTGAATATAACAACAGCCGCTTCACAATAAACCAAAGATTTTGGCCTCTGGTTTAAGGGCGGGTTGTGGCATTTACATTATCCTGTTTTTGGACTTTGACAGTCTTACTTCCATTAATATAACGGTTTTCCCGACTTCAGACCCGAACACATGAATGCTTCGTGATAGTAATTGACAGGAAAGTAATACGAACTACCCACTTGAAATTCGAAATATGTTTTTCTCTATGTTAATGTGCGTAACATTTTTTTGTGTTTGCTTCATAGAAGCACCAACGACCGCATAGAAAATTACTAAGTAAGGCCACGAAATCGATAAAAAATTCTAGGAGCAAATCAAAACAGTTAAGATCACTCTTACGTTTACTCACCCTGAAAACAAGCAAAGCTTTGAGGAAGACCGGAAGAGTGGTTTTACCCTGAAAATTCAAATTTCTAAACAAATTTATCATTTTAAATTGTAGTTATTGTCAATGAATATAATGCAATGGATGCAAAATCCGAAGTAAATGAAAAAAAAAGTGACCTTTGGTGAAAACTATAATAAGTAAATCTCATTAGCAGTATAATAATAATAATATATAAAACATAGCGTGTGATAGCTTATGCCTATGTATAGGTATAGAGATATATAACACAAATAATGTTAGTAAATTAAGTAATAATATATTTATAAATAATTGCTGTAAATACAATTTTAAATTAAAGCCAACGTTCGAGCGATGACAAACAAGTATGACGCATAGTTGTTTGTCACCGCCTACAAAAGCCCCTGCGCCGACCAATCTCGGGTCATTCTCGGTTGAGACGTCGGGCGGTGCGGAGCTCTCTCCCTGGCTTGATACTGTGTATAAGTGTGGACATTGTGAATTAAAAGATAAGTATAATTATTACGTTATTAAATAAATATTATTATGTATGTAAAATGTTTCTATTTGCCATTTATCATAAATAAATGAATATACAATGATTATTACATAATGGTATTATTATTACTCAATAGATAGATGTTCCTGATGAAGTAACTGTTTTGAACTATGCTTCAATATTCAATTCAACAAATATATAGTGTAGAATTGATAAATTGCTGATTTATAGGTTGTTGTCAGCTTAGGTTGCTATTACGTGCTATTTACTTTTTTAGTTAAGATCATAAATATAAATTTCTTATATACTCCAACTTTAGTTGACACACGAAATGTCCATATGTCACGCTTTTTTATAATTCTGCGTAACATAAAGCTTAATGTGCCTTGAAAGCATAATGTCGACGTTTCACGTGCCAACTGAATGTACTAGAATCTCTGTCACATAACGTATCCGTAGTTTTTGTAAAATAATATTGCATATTCGCCAAGCTACAGCGTAGACCTGGACAATCCGCTTCGCTTTAGATGACATTTTCATTGGTTAATTGATCGCTTCGTTTATCCAGTGGCTATTGAACTACTGAACTTACGGTACAAGGTTACGATTCTCTATCAGAGTAAATTTCTCTCTCTCTCTCTCTTTCTCTCTCACACTCTCTCACTCTCTCTCACTCTCTATCACTCTGTCTCGCTCTCTCTTTCCACTCTACTCCACTTCACTCTGTCTTCGACATCTTCGTCAACAACATTGCGTTCCCTTTTGTCCTTCAGCACTACATCTTTACACCTTGTCTTGAGTATTCCTCTGGACGTCCGACCAGGGAGGTCGGTCGGTCGGTCGTGCCAAACTTCCGACGTGGTCAAGTGGCTTCCTTTTTACATGATAATACCATCTCAACCTACTCTCTTGCATCTTGTCATAAAACAATGTTTATTTATTACCTTTGTAAACATACGTGTATAAAAAGTAGAGATGAGATGACAGTAGAAATTATTGATCAACGTCAGCAATACCAGGGACACAACCAAACCGCTACCCAGTGTTTGGTATTGGATATATTTGTCTATGTGTTTTCGGAACCAATACCAAAAAGTGAGTCCTAGCCTAAGGTCGTTGAATGTAGAACATTTTTGTTTTATGTTTCTGTACGCTATGTATTTCAGTACATTCGAATTTATAGCTGTCGTTCAGCCGCTGAAAGAATGCATTCGTGTTCGAACGAATGGCGTTACATTGAAGTGGCGTTGAATTTATGATTAAAGTTTTTAGTTTTTCTTTTTTTTCTTTTTTTTCTTAGCTTTGAGAGGCTATTTCAGGTTCTCCTTGACGTGTAGGTGAGCTCGCGGGGCTCAAACCGGGAGCGTTGCTTACACTGGCCCTAGCAAGAGCAGTGCTTTGCAGAATCTACCACCGGATCGGAAACGGGACCCACTGAGAAGATCCGGCGAGAAACCAGTTGGCTGTGTCTATGGGTTAATTCACTCATCGAGCCCTTCGTCACAAGCGACGGGTTCGACGAGGACGGTGACCGGTGCTTGTGGCACCTAAAAGCACCGTTAAGGGATCGGGAGGATCCGTAATAACGTGCTTAGGGCGACGTCGACGGTTTATCTTCAGTACTGACATCACAAAACAATCTTGCGTAACATGTAAAGAAAAACCATTATCGTTTAAAACCTTTAAAACTCTTTAGTTTTAAAAAATATTTTAATTAGACGGAATCACTCACCTGTCTGTCATTCAGTGAAAAGAGATTTAAGTTTTGTATAGTATAATAATACTGTTTGATTTTGCACATTAATTTTAAAAGTGATTAAGGGCTTTAAATGTTGTTCCCTTATTATATCACAGAAAACGCAATTAAGTCTTTTATTATTTATTCATTCTGAAGTCTTCCATATCATTATATACCGCCATCCATCCATAAATACAGCCATTATAAAATACATTTGAGATTTGAACCTTATTTCTCAAGGTGGTGATATCCATGTAATGTTTACGGGTTCCGAAAAACATTTAACCGCAAGTGAGTAGCGAGTTTATTCAGTCGTATATGTTAAAAAAAAGATGTGATGAGATGAGACGAAAGTTGTCGTGAGACACCGGATAGCAACGAAGTTCCATATTTTTAAAATATTAATTTTAGGTTCTATTCGAGGTATAAAGAAAATAAAACTGGAGGATTCGCAACAACCCACGGACATTCGGTAATGTGCGAACTTATTGTGGTACACTTCATTCACGGTTGTTTGCATAAGAGTTAGTGTATTGCGCAAACGAACGCTCTGAGATCGTGGTCAATGAATGATAAAAAAAATATGTTAATTTTTGTACGTCATTACAAAGTTAAGTCGTACACTGTGTGCATTAATAATTTGTACGTTATTACAAAGTTAAGTCGTACACTGTGTGTATTACTAATAAAAATCTTACGTTACGGACATTTTTTCTCGGTTACGGTCCCCGCCGCAACGTCCCATAAGGAACGTCGCTCCAAAAAAATTGGGAATCATTTTTATAAGAAGCGTGAACATTTCCATTCACAATAAGCCGTTATTAGTTCATTTACATACTTAAATAACTCAAAACTAAGCTTGACCACAGAGTACGTATTAGAATTTGTAGTTATTTTTGCATAAAACAATGATTTCAGTGCAAAGCACTCCGACTGAATTAATGAACTAAGTTTTTTTGGCAAGTAGCTTGTTTGTTCGAGAAAAGGCCAAAGTTTCAATAAAATATCTTTGTTTTCATCTATATCTATTTACAAAAGCATTGGTTCAATTTCAGACATGAAGCAGTAAACTCGAAAGATACGTATAGGAGGACAGAAAACTATTGTTTAAGATAGCCAAATGTTTCCGTTAGATGAAAATTATGATGTTTCATAAATGTTGCGTGTCGAAAAAGTATTTTCTCTCTCCTCCTATTGTACGTAACTGAACGATAGAACACACAAATTGCCGGAAATATTTGAATAAGAATGGGACGTTCTCCGGGACACTAATGCGCCAGGCGGGAAGCCCGGCCGGTGAAGCCACCCTTAATATCTGTTTTATTTTTTCCGGATTTGTATGAATGAGGACAACAAACAGTGCACCCTCTGTCCCATTGTGAGGACGAAACACGAAAAAACACGTTTACGCCTCATAATATTATTTTTGGTGAGCAATTTTATGGCTCTGTTTAGCCACGCTCACGGTCCGATGTTTTACGTCTCGAAAGACATGGCGTGTTTTTCGAGTAATGTTTTTCATCTGCGAAATGAAGACTTTAATCAGTTTGATTATTTATTTTTTCTTTAACCGAATTGTCATTTGTTTAATCGCATTTAGTTATAAGTCAAAAATAATAATTTAATAAAATTGTGTAGTATATAAAGTACATTTATTAAATATTAAATTTAATTTGAAGTCGTTGTGGTCTAAAGGATAAGACGTCCGGTGCATTCGAATGTAGCGATGCAACGGTGCTCGAATCCCGCAGGCGGGTACCAATTTTTCTAATGAAATACGTACTCAACAAATGTTCACGATTGACTTCCACGGTGAAGGAATAACATCGTGTAATAAAAATCAAACCCACAAAATTATAATTTGCGTAATCACTGGTGGTAGGACCTCTTGGGAGTCCGCACGGGTAGGTACCACCACCCGCCTATTTCCGCCGTGAAGCAGTAATGCGTTTCGGTTCGAAGGGTGGGGTAGCCGTTGTAACTATACTGAGATCTTAGAACTTATATCTCGAGGTGGGTGGCGCATTTACGTTGTAGATGTCTATGGGCTCCAGTAACCACTTAACACCAGGCGGGCTGTGAGCTCGTCCATCAATCTAAGCAATAAAAAAAAAATCCTACGTATTATTATATTTAAAAAGATTTTATAATATAAAATGTATAATTAATCATTTCAATTAAATAATTAATATAACTAAAAACCGATTTAGGTAATTGTAAAGCAAATGCGTAATTTCATTTCTTTTGATGGAATATTTTAGCAGTTATTTTAAATTAAAAACTATTGAACAGATTGATGAAACTTTTAAGGGGAGCATCAGAAAACTATTTCCTATCAAATGTAAAAAAGTAAAGAAGTTCTGTATTTACAGTCGAGGACAGATTCTTTCTGTTGAAGCAGCAAAGGTTGAATTGTATGTTCTCTATAGCCGAAAGCAAGCGACGCTGAAACCAAGCGATATCGTGGGATCGCTTGCCACGTTTCCTTTCAATATTTCCCAATTCGATACGGTATTACGCCCTACTCGACGAGACAATGGAAAGTAATCGACAGTGACAGGGGAGGAGCTAAATTTCGTTAAAATAAAAGCGTACAGAGAGCGTAAGATATAGCGCCTACGTGGTCGCCGTGAGATCCCGAGAGCTCCTACAATGGAGAATTGGAAAAAGCTTTTATAATCCGAGACGTGACACACATGCTCAAGCGGCCATATCTTAGCGTACCCACACTACTCCGCTCCGGAGGGATGCTCGTTATTCTTTTTCCCTAAAGCATTATTATTGTCCAGATATTCAATGTAAATTATTGTTCTTAGTTTAAACGAACAGTACAGTAATATTCAAGAATAAAATCTATAAATATAAAAATGAATTGCCGTTCGTTAGTCTCGCTAAAACTCGAGAACGGCTGGACCGATTTGGCTAATTTTGGTCTTGAATTTGTGGAAGTCCAGAGAAGGTTTAAAATGTAGATAAATATGAAAATGCTCGGAATTAAATAATAATAACAATTTTGTTTTTCCTTTGATGTGTCCCCCGTAGGACGGATTCTTTTTGTTTGTTTTAAGTTTATTTTATACAAAAGTTTAGGTCTTTTATTTATCGATTGAGGCACTACGAAGTCTACCGGGTCAGCTAGTAAATTGATAAAAACAAAAGATATTTGTGGAATTCGCATATGTTCGGAATCCTGATAGTAGGGCGTCTTATCAGCCCGCACTGGTGGACGCCGCTGCCTCTCCTATTTATACCGCAAAGCAGTAATGCATTCATGGTTGAAAGAATGTCCATGCGTTCCTGTTCCGACTGAGACTAAGAACACATGCCTCAAGGCATTTACGTTGTTGATGTCTCTGAGCGCCAATAAGCACTTAAAGTACGGATGAGCTGTGAGCTGTGTTTAACCAATAAAAGAAAGATATTTGAATATATTTTTTTCAATATTACCTTTCAGCATTACCCTACATTGCCACTCCTCATCCCAGGTGAATGAGATAAATGAAGCTGACTTGATGATATTCGGCAGATAAGAACTCCTGTATCTTTCCGCAGTCGTTTTTAAGTGTCGTCGGAGGGGCCCACGCAGCTCGATTTTCACGCTTCATGAATATCTGAAATGGTTAATGTTCCTTTAGTTCAGGATTCACTTAATACTTCAGACACTTTCGGAAATTTTCCGAGCAAAAATGATAAAAGTAGCTGCAAGATTTCTTTACGTAATGTACACGAAACTAGATTATATTTGTATACCAGGGTTTTTTTTTTCGTATGTGTGCGTAGGTAACATTATCCGAAATTTGTTTAGCTAGAGTTTTAAAGTGGTTACTTTGGCTGCGAACAAAAATACTGTTTTGTATTTCAAAGGAGCGACCCAATGGAGTGGTTTCGGGAAAATTCGTTTATAGTGTTGATGGAAAACCAAATAAGTGTCGCTTATCTGAAGTAAAAGGGTAATGCGAAACGCTACAATACCTTACGAAAAAGAAAAAACCCGTCACATGAAAGCCTTTGAAATGTGGAAACATCAAAATCATCATTCGAAAATCATAATAATTACACGGGAAGGCACCACCGCCCTGCCTAGTTCTGCCGTGAAGCAGTAATGCGTTTCGGTCTGAAGGGTGGGGCAGCCGTTGTAACTATACTGAGATCTTAGAACTTATATCTCAAGGTGGGTGACCAGGTGGGCTGTGAGCTCGTCCACCCATCTAAGCAATAAAAAATTCAATATTCCAATTTTTGGCCAGCGCGTAATGGAACGCTACTAAAAAATAAGCTGTTGTATAGGGTCCTTGACCCCTGCAGAATTCAGTAATACATTATTTAAGTTAATTTTACTTAACATTTAGTTTCATAACTGTTCCCTTTTTTGGACAATAAACCTGCTGATAGTATTTAAAAGATTCCTTTAAAATGTCCGGTTATTCTCTGTGGATAATTCTGAAAAGTTTTATAGTTTCAGAATAGTTTTCTTACAATTGCGTTTAGTTAAAAACTTGTCCCGTTTAACAAACCCGGTTAGTTACGAAGCTTACTTGCCACGAGAAGAAATTCTTTGGCTACTTTATACTGAAAGTTTCTGCTGGTAGAACAATTAATTTTATGACATCAACTTTAAGTTCACTTTACAATATAACTGTCAGAAGTTTTATTAGAGTAATAGTATGTTAGTAATAGCCTTATATTGGTTATAACATTTTTTAACAGTAACATTATATAATATTTTTTCTTCAGCATTTTTTTTCTTCTAAATATTGAATATTGAATATTTCAAATTATCGTATAATATTATCGTATAGTATATATATATCGAAAATTATCGTATAGTGTTCATGAAAGCAACATAAAAAATTGCGTAATGTAGCGTAATTTAAACTTGTTAGTACACAATCTATTGTAGATTTGATTCAGTATTAAATAATGAATTTTCTATTCTATAAACCTATAAAAAGTTTTCATCAAAAATTTGGAATTTAAAAGCTATTTCTTGCGATCAAAACATTAATATAAGCTAAAATGAACTACTACACTATCCGAAAACAAAAACCATTTTGACATGTTAATAAAATTTTGCGAAACAAAAAAATATATATACAAATTTCCATTTAAAACGAACGCCCAGATAAACAATGTAAATTAATGGCATTCAGACATTTGATATTTATTTAATGCTCATTGAATTATCTATTCTATAAACCTATAAAAACTTTTCATCAAAAATTTGGAAGATAAAAGCTATTTCACGCGATCAAAACATTAATGTAAGCTAAAATGAACTACTACACTATCCGAAATAAAAAAATCATTTTGACATGTTTATTTATAAAATTTTGCGAAACAAAAAAGAAATACAAATTTCCATTTAAAACAATGTAAATTAATGGCATTCAGACATTTGATATTTATTTAATACTCATTGAATTATCTATTCTACAAACCTATAAACACTTAAGACTTTTCATCAAAAATTTGGAATTTAAAAGCTATTTCTCGCGATCAAAACATGAATGTAAGCTAAAATGAACTACTACACTATCCGAAATCAAAAACCATTTTGACAAGTTAATAAAATTTTGCGAAACAAAAAAAATATATACAAATTTCCATTTGAAGCGAACGCCCAGATAAACGGGACCAGGACGTAATCGCTCGCCGCACGTAAACAAAACACCAATTTCACGTGATCAAAATACCTTATTCGCAGTAATCCACGTATAAAAGTGTGTCACTTATTCCCCTTGTGCGAATGCCGGAATTTTAATATACGCTGCCACTTCGGTCGCATCGCACGAAACATTTATGACATTATTACTGCGATGTACCTACCCTTATTATAAAACAACAGCCCACAATTTCACGTGTCCTCCGTAATCTCTCTAAATTGGATGGATACGTACTGGCAAGTCAAGTTGCGCTGCCGGCGATCAACTGAATTTGATAGGGTAATGTTCGAGCTAAACACAACTCACTGTTTTAGGGAATTTTTCGTACATTTCTTTTGTTAGAAATGTCTTGTATATTATATATTGTATAGTGTGAGATAGTGTGAGAGTGTTGTATATTATATACTAGATCTATTTAAGATGTATTTTGTGCACAAATAATCTATCTATATATATAAAAATGAATTGCTGTTCGTTAGTCTCGCTAAAACACGACAATGGCTGGACCGATTTGGCAAAATTTGGTATTGAATTATTTGTGGAAGTCCAGAAAAGGTTTCAAAGGTAGATAAATATAAAAATGTTCGGAATTAAATAAAAATAACAATTTTGTTTTCCTTTTGATGTGTCCCCCGTCTCACGGATTCCTTTGTTTGTTTTAAGTTTATTTTATACAAAAGTTTAGTTCTTTTATTTATCGATTGAGGCATTACGAAGTCTGCCGGGTCAGCTAGTTTTCAATAAAATCGGCTGTAAAAATTTTTGTTTATATTGAGACCTCGTTTGTATCGACTCGCCACACTACAATGTATCCTAGCGTGCATATGAGATTTCAAAGTCCTAATTGTATCGTATAATGACTGTACCATCATAGGAACTGGTACGCATGACTTATTTCAACAATAAACTACATAGTAGTATCTACTTGTGCCGGTCAATCATCGGCCGGTCCTACCGCCAGAAATACAATAAGATCGGATGTGATATAATAATATATTATAATATATACCGTTAAATGTGGGGAATCGGAATACTTTTTAAGTTCGACATTGATTTTTATAGTTATTTTTTTGTACTTATAGTAATAAAACGGAAATATTATTAGTTCCGGTAGTTTAAATTTTCATTTATAATGCATTAAGATATAGTTTATTAAAAAATAATCATAAAAAGCTACAAAAACTTACTTATCCCTATTCATCCAGGCGTTGGGGTGAATCGGGTTACGTATGGGGACAGTAAAGATTTTTGATAGGGCTAGCACTACTTAGTTGTTAGGTATGTATCTAATTTTCGGTAATTAACTTTTTAACATCTTTAATGAGTTGCAAAACTTTTATGACTGAATTAAACTATTTAATATTCTTAAACACTAAACAAAAGTCAATTTCAGTTCAACAAAGTTAAAACTCTAACAACCCGACAAAAGTATTGTGACATCCCAGATTTGTCCCTATTCTACCTCTAATCTCTATTCCTCCCATTCTACTGTAATTAAGATTATCAAACTGGCTGAGCCTTCACTAATCACTAATCCTGGTAAAACTAGAAAAGCGTTCCAACCACCAGTAATACCAGAAAATAAACAAAATCATTATAACACCTCAATAAACCCTCAAAGCACGGATTACACGAAAAAAAAAAAAAAAAAAGTTAATAAATTCCATTCAAAGAATAACAAATTATCTGAAAACAGTTAAACTCAACAATTATAAAGAAAGCTCAAGATTTTAATTAAACCAGATCCGAACTTACTTAAAGAAATCTTTGAAGCGCTGAAACTTTACGTATAGATTTCAACAAATTAAAACTTAAAAGTCTTTCGTAATTCGAGATGCGATCATTATACTCGTATTTTTAAAGGCGAAAGTTGTGAGCTTATAATACTAAACGTAAAATGGAGCTGTCAGTGAAATTTAATATTTCAAATAGAATAACACTTAAATGGCGTTTTAACTATTGATTTTTTACACGCTTCACTTGTATGTATGTTTGTATGTTTGTAACTGACTCCTTTAGACGCGATTTTGACCCACTTTAAACGGCCAGATTTCATTCAAAGTTTGTAGATTTATCGAGGACCGATGACAATTTTTTTTTTTTTTTTGGTCAGGAGGAAATCGCCGGACTTCCGCCCTCCACTGGGGACGGCGGGCGGAGCATGTCGGAGTCGAACCGACTAAAACCTCCTGTCGCTCAACAACCAACGTCCAAACCTCACATGAGACAGAACTCATGAAAAGGCAAAGGGGGGAAAGTGAAGTGTTTAGTGCGGAGCACATCTCTCCCATCACCCTCCCCCTCGGGACGCCGGACTGGCGGTCGTCGGCGCCACGACCACCAGCCCTCTCGGTCGGCAGGCTATCCGGAGCCCGCCTAGATGGCGCCGGTTAGAGTGAGCTATCCTACGGAATACCCCGCTGGGTCAGAACCAGCGTGGGTCGAGGATAGCCGGCCTTCCATCACCCGGATGCTCTTGCGTAAAACGCGTGCAGAGCAGCTTGCACGACGTCTTCTTAGGTCCCCCTCGCCGGTCCCCAGACCGACATATGAGGTGGACCCGAAACACTTAGAGGGCCAGGGCTTGGGCGATATCCGCCTCCCTGGCCCCCGCTCGACGGCGGCGGGCTTGCGCGTCTCTAACGCGCCCCGCCGCCTCCTTCTGCGAGATGGTGCACTCGCAGAAGTCGAGCATCGCCTTCCACGACTCGTCGTCGCCGAGCATCGATGCCACAACACTCGGCAACGACAAGTCGTTTCCTATTTTTGCGACGAGGACACGGCGCCACCCCTCCCATGCGGGGCAGGCGACGAGCGTATGCTCTGCCGTGTCCAAGTCGCAATCACAATGGTGGCACTCTGCCGTCGGCTCGGCTCTGATCCGGTGCAGGAACTCACCGAAGCAACCATGCCCAGTGAGAACCTGCGTGAGCCGGAAAGTGAGGCGTCCTCTGTCACGATTCACCCAATCCACAAGGACTGGGCGAATCGCCTCGACGGTCCTACGACCAGCCGAAGGATCGGCCAGCCGCCTGGACCATGATTCCAGCACGGACCGCCGAGATTGGGCCCTCCGCGCTCTGACCACACTGGGGCTGGGACGCGCCATGCCCCGGGCACGAAGGTCAGCCCGCCACTGATAGTCAGCGGCGAGCGCCTCCGCTTCCAGAACCCAAGGCGGCGTCCCAGCCAGTACACACGCCGCCTCGAAGGAGATGGTGCGATAACCACGAATGACCCTGACCGCGATGGTGCGTTGCGGCTTTTGCAGCAGCCTCGCCACCCCCACGGCCAGGGACTGGCCCCACACGGGCGCCCCGTATAGGGCCATTGATCGCACCACTCCTGTATAGAGACGGCGCGTCACCTGGTCAGGCCCCCCGATGTTGGGCAGAAGCCGGCTTAACGCGCCGGCCACCCCCAACAAACGAGGGACCAGGTTCTGAAAGTGAGCACGGAAGGTCCAACGACTGTCCAGAATGAGGCCGAGATACTTCAGCTGCACCCCGACCCCGATACGGACGCCTCCAACCACGATATGGGCATCGACAGGTGGCACTCTCCGGGGCCCGTGAAACCACATGGCCTCGGATTTACTGAGCGTCACGTCGAGGCCCAATCTCCTGATTTTGCCGACGACATGCGCCACCCCAGCGGTGGCAAGACGGGCAGACTCAGCAAAACTCCCTCCCCGGGCCACGACCAACGTGTCGTCTGCGTAACAGATTACGCTCAGGCCCGGGAGGAGGGCACCCCTTAGCACCCAGTCATACCCGATATTCCACAAAAGAGGGCCGAGCACCGACCCCTGTGGAACACCGCGCACGACCGGGAACCGGTGCACGATCCCACCGTGTCCGGTACATGTGACCGATCTGTCTTCCAAGTAGGAACCCACCAGCCGGCGAAGGTAGGGGGGCACTCCGTGTCTTTCTAGCGCCGCCCCTATCACGGACCAGGGCAGGGTGTTAAATGCATTGGCGATATCGAGTGACACCGCCAAAGCCACCCCGCCCCTGGAGATGGCCTCCTCCGAGAGGGCCCGCACGCGAAGGATCGCGTCCACCGTTGAGCGGCCCTCTCGGAAGCCATACTGTTCCGCCGACAGATCGGGTCCCACCCCGACCAGATGCTGGATGATGCGGGCCGCCAGAATACGTTCCAGCAGCTTGCCCACCTCATCCAGCAACACGATACCGATGACAATACACTAATTTGTTAAGATTATTCCATTATTCAATTTGCAAAATTACATTTTAGCCAATTTATTTAATTTTTATCTATAGTCGATAAGACAAGAATTGATGTTAAAGTACTTAATAGTTTTAAAAATACGCCTTTATACAAAATTCAACTAAAAAATTGGGGTGCTATTTAAGATACTATTGAAATAATAATTCTTATACTCATATCTGTCAGAAAAATATTTATAACTACTAACACCATGCACCCCACGCATTTTTTGACAATAAAATATATTTTACACTATTTTCAATTTAAATTTATTAAAATGTATTTTCTATTCTTTAGTTGAATTTTATATAAAGCGTGTTTTTTAGTTTTTTTAAACTATTATTTATTTATTGCTTACATAGGTGGACAATCTCACGGCCCACCTGGCGTGGTCACCAGAGCCCATAGACTTTTACAACGTAAATCCCGCAACCCACCTGGAGACATGAGTTCTAAAGTGTCAGTTTTTACAGTTAAACGCCTGTTAGACCCTTCAAAATGAAACGCATTACTGCTTCATGGCAGAAATAGGGAGGGTGGTGGTGCCTACCCGTATGGACTCAGAAGACGTCCTACTACCCGTTAATTATAGCCGTGCATTTAAAACACTTCCAATATGTTAACGTTACACACAAGTTCATACCACAATCAGGCGTATTTCTATGACAAAGCAGCCACATGTTCTAGCTTTACAAATGGGAAGCCAATTATACAATATAATTGAGACCCCAAGCACATAATATGTACTTGAATCTATACTAACGTATAAATCTACAGTTTTTTCGGTTTTTACGGATGTTCCGTTACAACTACTGAACCATGCATCCGATTGACTTGAAACTTGGTATCCATGCAGAAAATACATGTACTTAATGGATAGGCTAATATTTAGATGATTGAACTCCCTAATAATAATGACAATAAATAATAATATTAATTTTAAATGTCCAGCGAAGCGCACGGCTAAGTACGGCTAGTATTTAATAAAAATAATACGAAAAGTATACAATGGGTAACCAGTTCATACCGGCTTTCCAACGTAACTACATATATCAGTGTGCTTATTACTTAAGTAAATAGTTCGCCACCCAGATATCAATGCGTTCCTTCGAGTATTGCCACCTCAGGAAGCTGTTTCCAATATCGGAAATCCAAATTGAATTAAAGGTAATTCCATTAGTGTGATTCTATCTCGGACGGAAGAATTTCATCATTTCATTGGATTTTTTTTTGTGTCAATATTCGAAATTCAGGAAAGCAAATACCACACAAATACATTGTTTACTGGCGGTACGAACTCTCGTGAGTCCGCGCGGGTAGGTACCACCACCCCGCCTATTTCTGCCGTGAAGCAGTAACGCGTTTCGGTTTGAAGGGTGGGGTAGCCGTTGTAACTATACTGAGACCTTAGAATTTATATCTCAAGGTGGGTGGCGCATTTACGATGTAGATGTCTATGGGCTCCAGTAACCACTTCACACTAGATGGGCTGTGAGCTCGTTCATAAATCTAAGCAAAAAAAAATTGGTAATCTAACATTCTTGACCTATTTTCGATATTTACAGAATCATAGGAGTATTCATTTACAAAACTAAAAGCTGCTCTCATGATCAAATTTGTATTTTTAACCAAACAAAACGGTAGGTACCTACTAGTAGTTAATCAAATCATATAAATACGACTTAGATGGAAGAATAGCCGATAATGCAATATAAAGGAGAGAATCCAACATCCACGTTGTTGACTCTGTTAACCAGTCAACTTACGAAAGTTCTACGTTGAATAAAAAAAAGAATACCCAAAGCTATTTTTATTGATGTAGATCGGAAGAAAAGCTCAACTAACCTACTTTTAGATAGCTTTCGGAGCAAAAGATGCAAGTCAACGTAAATACTATTTGAGATATGCCTTAGTTGTATCGTAAATATAATTCTTGTATCATCTTTCAAACAGGAATGCATGAGACCCGTGCCACTCAAAATATCTGATTAAATTTAATTAAAATGTTCTCTGACAAAGTAATACGATTCGTCTTCTTTACCTTAATGCAGCAAGCCCGTCGGTTTCATTACTAATTAATAAACCCCTCCCATGTTTGTGATGCCATCATGCCTTTACGATGCTCCTCAATCCTCAAGGATGTCATGCCGGAGGCTCCATGTTAAATACATAAAGCCTTAAATTACCAGAAGCCGATAAAGGTTTATAGCCGTCCTAAGTGCTTAACCCAGAACTAAAGCTTACAATGTAAGCTTGAACAGGAAGGCAGATGGTTTTGCGTAAAGCTAAACTAAGTTTCATGAATCATGAAATACGAGACGCCAGGTCCGAAACGCCTTTTATTCGGGAAATCTTGCTTGATTGACGTCGAAATTCAGTACCAGAGTGTATGTATTGTTTGATTATGTTTATGAGAAATCATAAAAGAACACAAACTGGATTCCGCTTGTTATTATGTTAGACTTAAGACTTAAGGCGTCGTGGCCTAAAGGATAAGACGTCCGGTGCATTCGTATCTAGCGATGCAACGGTGTTCGAATCTCAGGCGGGTACCAATTTTTCTAATGAAATACGTACTTAACAAATGTTCACGATTTACTTCCACGGTGAAGGAATAACATCGTGTAATAAAAATTAAACCAGCAAAATTATAATTTGCGTAATTACTGGTGGTAAGACCTCTTGTGAGTCCGCGCGGGTAGGAACCACCGCCCTGCTTATTTCTGCGGTGAAGCAGTAATGCGTTTCGGTTTGAAGGGTAGAGCAGCCGTTGTAACTATAGTATATAGTAACTATATTGACCTTAGAACTTATATCTCAAGGTGGGTGGCGCATTTACGTTGTAAATGTCTATGGGCTCCAGTAACCACTTAACACCAGGTGGGCTGTGAGCTTGTCCATCCATCTAAGCAATAAAAAAAAACTTAAGGGATTGTTTCGTGGTGGGGCATGTTGTAAGCTTGCACTAATATAACTGTCTATTTCTGCCGTGAATGACGGAATAATCGATATACAGGTGAGACTTGGGCCTGATATTTCCAGATGTCTGGTTGCATTCAAGTTCTAATATTTATGTGCTCCGGCAAACACCTAAACCCAGATAAACTACCTGCACATCTATTCCAATAAAATCGAGCTTTGAATTCAGATAGTAAGAAGGAAAGTGGTACATGATCAATCTAATTTATTTTTAAACTAAATAAATATATAAATACGTATATGCACAAAGATATTAAATATGTATAAATAAACAAAAACATTCAGTCAAAAAAGTATCGGTAATGGATGATTTGTTTATGGTTTTTTTGTAGTTGCTAGATTCGCACAACTCCCTTTCATTTTGAGTTGCATGTGCTATTTAGATTAAATACGAATTTCAGTTCTAGTTCTAGTTTCTTTTCAACAAGCATTGTAACAGGGTCTTCTAGTAGTACTGTGTGATATATCAGTTGCACACTTAGTTAGCGTAAGCAAGTAAAAAAAAACAGAATTACAGTTAGACAGCTGAATCGCAGTCGAAATAAAATACTGAAATACTACTTGACTTTTGCGCTAGCATCTCCAGAATTCAGAACTCCGGTGGATGAGGCAGACATCGTCACGTACAAATTGAAGTCATGTCATACTGTCTATCAGCGAAGCAATAAAACCTTTATTCTTCAGACACTTAGAGAGTAAATTAGAACACGTTTCAATTTCTTTTGCTCGTTATCATATATAAGTTCGCGTCGTAAACCCGTAGTACGTTCTTTAACTGAACTTTGTCTGCGGGCGGGACAAATTAAAAAGGTAATGTGTAAATTGGAAAAAACGTGCCGCGGTTTCTGCTTTACTTTCCTCTGAAATTGACTCTTTTTTTGTCTTTATTTTTTGTTGCTTCATTATATTCTTTACACGGATAGTAAGTTATATCATTTATCATTCGATCCTATTAATTTATGTTATTGATTTTAATTATTTGTTTAAATCGCATGGATAAGAATGTTGTTTATTAGATTGATTTGAAATTTTAAAGATTACTTTTGGCATTAGTGTCGTCAACACATTACAGATGAAACAATATATGGCAGCGATAACTTTCTACGAAACTATGTTATAAGATATAACCTTTCAAAACATTTAAAATTATAATTTATTTTGGATTCTACGTAACGTTTCCTCGTAAAAAGGGTAATTGAAAATAAAATTAAATTCATCATTGGAAGCCGCCTCGGAAAGCGTTTAGTTAGCAAGATAGTTGAAAATGTTATTTTCAAGAGAGAAATTTTTTAACCACCCTTCCTCATTAGAGCTTTGAATCCTTTTGAGTGGCGCATCCCTCTTAGCCTCCGCAATTCAGTCTGCGTTCGCACGCGTCTGGCGTTTGCTTTAAATATATTTTTTACTTTTAGTTAAGTAAAAAAAAAGGTTTTACATGTAATTTGTGGCTTCGAAAAGTGGTATAAATATTACGGTTTTTCCTATAATAATTTAAAATCGCCTTACTTAATAATAATGAATGTTTTTTGCATGTCAATATTTATATCGATCTTTGTGGCGAGGCTTGTGGGAGGCCTAAGTCTAGCAGTGGACGTCTGTGTTGGCTGATAAAATAGAATAGAATATTTATATCCGGCGTTGATTTCAAATGGACAATTGATGATTAATAAATTACCGAAGATCACTTTGATAAAATCAAAACTGATAGTATGAATAGTATGATGTGCTTACTAATACCAATTATTAATCGTGCGGTTCCCGGCTTAGAATTAGACCTATATCTTCCCGTTGCTATCGTACCAGGCGACCAAGGTACTTGTTTTTCCAATCTCGGTCCTGGGTCAGAGCTTCCATAGCCTCCTTCTGCGAGATGGTGGACTCGCAGTAGGGAAACATAGTAGCCATGGCAGTTGGCAATGACAGGTATCAGGACAGGTATCGCTACTCCGCGAAAGCGGGGCAGTACATAAGCATGTGCTCGGCCGTTTCGCTTGCCGTAATGTACGAAAATCAATAGTTTGCATTAGCTGATACAGACTACATTTTATAAGGAGAAAATAAATGTTTTTCGTTTTTATTTTCCAACATTCTATTCTTAACACATTTTAGTTAACTGTAAGCTCATACCCTAATCTATGACTTAAAAATAAAAATACTGCCGACGAATTCAGAAAGCGTGATGTGACAAAATTGATTTAACGTGCATTCGCCGCGCGAAGGTTCAAACGATTGATGTTGCAGATGTATAATGTATTGATAAAACTAACTCAATTTCAATTTATGCATTCTAAATTAAACAAACGTAAAATTTGTCCTTTTCCATGACGTTACATGATTTTAACAAGAAAAACGGTTTTCGTTTAAGTAAATCAAAATTATTTTTAAATATCGTACTGGTCAAACCAAAATAATTTTATGTTTACTGTTACTACCCTATTTTTATTTCAAAAGGAATAAAGGTAGACACACTTTTTGCACGTGCCGTATATTGGTTTGACAATAAAATAAGATAAATTAAATTCATTATTAATGTAAAATTGATTCGATCAGATTCATAATGAATTTGATTTATTTATTGTTATTATCTTTAAAATCACAAACTGTTCTTTTATATTCCGATACTTTTTATATATCTCCACTGTTATGAAACCCACATGGTTTTATATTCTACAATAACGATGTCAGCAATAAACTGAAAATGTTTAAGTACATTAGGAACATTGACCTTTCGTGACAGTACTTCTGTTCATAATTATTCAGTAAATTTTCAATAAAGTTAAATTTCAATAGTCAATATATAAGGTTCCTCAATTGTTTCTATATCTGAAGCACATTAGGGACATTGACCTTTCGTGGCAATGCTTCAGTTCGTAACTATTCAGTCATTTCATTTTTAATAAAGACTAGCGACCCGCCCTCGCTTCGCTTCGGAAACATTAAAACACACGTAGCCTATGTTCATCAGGGACAATGTCGGCTTCTAATGGAAAAAGAATTTTTCAAATCGGTCCAGTAGTTTCGGAGCCTATTCGAAACAAACAAACAAACAAATCTTTCCTCTTTATAATATTAGTATAGATAAATTTCAATAGTCAATAAAATATAAGGTTCCTCAACTGTTTCTATATCTGCGTAACAACAAGTTTCCATTTACGTAAACCACGATCATCGGTTGTCCTCACCTAGCATCCTGTTAGCCTCTCGACAGGCTTTTTTCTTTCACTATTTCGCTCTAGTTTTTCCGCGTTCAAACCAGTTATAGGAACAGGATGTGTGGTTCGCCGCAGAAATTTTCTATTTGTTACATACTCGTACATATAATGGCTTTTGATTGCTGTTTCGTGACGTCTTTAAATAATAGACAATTTATTTTCGTGTCGTGTATAGACATTATTTGAAGTAATTAATAGTACTTTAAATTATCACAAGTACAAATTAGATTTATCCTAGTTTGTAATAAGAAGTCAAGGAATCTTATATCTCGTAGACCGGTTTCAATCGGAAAATAGCTCCACCACACAACTTAAAGCCTTTGGCTCCATACATTAACTGATTCGCATTGTTTTACATTGGAGTGCGAAACGCAAAGATATAAACTCCACATTTACGAGTGTGTCTCGCGCCCTATGGGTTGCTGGCACTATTGCTGGATTGCTTGGTATTTCTGTCGCAGAACAGTGATGCGGTACTATTTGACTAGTATATAAAAATACTATTTGAAGCTATACTTGAGGCCTTAGAACTTATATATCTCAAGGTGGGTGGCGCATTTACGTTGTAGATGTCTATGGGCTCTATGCTCCAGTAACCACTTAAAACCATCTAAGCAATAAAAAAATTTTTTGAAGGTTGGGAAAACCGTTACACAATACAATTAAGTCTCGATTATTTGAGCTGCGATAACATATTTAATACTAGGTGAAACTTAGATCGTCTGCTAAATTAGAGAAAACAATATAATAATTTAACAAATACGAAAATAAATGTGCCCGTTACGTTTTTACGCCCAAACTACTGCACCGATCCTGGCGAAAATCGCTACGGAAAAATATAGGTTACCTTTCATCCCACTGTAAAGCCCGGGTCTTTTCCCACGCGATATAATGTAGTCCATGCGGATAAATCTGTGGGCGGAAATCTAGTATGACATAGAAGCGATTCCACTTCTCTTAGCGTAAATTGGTAGATAATAAATATACATCTTTATTTGTTAAAAAAATATTCAAACTTCCTTACTGGTGGTACGACCTCTTGTGAGTCCGCGCGGGTAGGTACCACCGCCCTGCCTGTTTCTGCCGTGAAGCAGTAATGCGTTTCGGTCTGAAGGGTAGGGCAGCCGTTGTAAAAAATAAAATATTAGAACTTATTACTCAAGGTGGGTGGTGCATTTACGTTGTAGATGTCTATGGGCTCCAGTAACCACTTAACACCAGGCGGGCTGTGAATTCATCCACACATCTAAACTATAAAAAAAAACGCACAATTAAAACTACATTAACACATTAAATTACGGTCACGTCTGTAAACATACATTGGAATGGTCGTACAATATTCAAATGTCGACGAATAATCACTTTAGTCTTCAGCCACCACGAATGTTGTAAATTATTTGAAGCGTCGGATATAATTTTATTGAAAAAAATACTTAAATGAACTTAAACCGTAAAAGTAATTTTAATTATAATATATCTACGGTCCACGAAAGCCGAGGAGAAAAATTTTCACAGTTTAGTTTGGTAGTTGCTATAACATAGTAATACAAAAATATATTTGCAGATAAAGCCACTATGACATTATGTTTAAAGTAAGCAATTTTCGTCTTCAAGCAGCCTCAAGCTCTTAAAACAAGATACTTACGAAGTACTCTTTGTTATGGCAACACAATGTCGCCAAACTTCAGTTTAAATAAAAAAACTTTTGTTTCTCTTGTTCTTTGTGTATTACAAGACTTCCGTTAACGCCAATCGATACGAAGTAGAGTTTACTAAATATATTTGCTGTTGTTTGTTACAGCAATCTTCAAAGACCTACAAGGTTTAAATAATTGAATGTTACAGAGAAATAGGTGCAGGAGGTGTTTTTGACTTTATAGACCACCTTAATAATCGCGCTCTGCCGGGTCGTCGCGTCCCCTTGCGGGGTCTCAGGGACGGGTCTCGAGGATCCCCCTCTGTCCGGGCTTTTTAATCTCCCTACCGAGGCCAGGGCGATGCACTGCGGGTTATCGAGAAGCACGCTTGATTCGATAATGGGTGGGACTGTATTTTTTCTCTCTTCTCTTATTTCCGCTTCGCTTCTTTCTTCCTTCTTTTCTTCTTTCTTCGCTTCTTTCTTCGGTGCGGCCACTTCTCTCCTTCCTCTTTTTTTTCCTTTTATAATCGCTTTAGGGTCAAATTCCCATAATAAAGCCTCGCAAGCCATACGAACAATAAATTCAATCACTACAAATCGCTGCGTCAAAATATATCTCCGACAGTGAAATCAGTGCATCGCGCTAAATCTAAAATATTCGAAACTGTATAACAAGCGATTGTATTCAAAACGTCAGATGATAGCCACAAAGCTCGTTTCCAAATATTCGATCAGGGAATAACGAAACACCGGAGCGCTGAAACGCTTCGACTGAGTAAATCCAATTTTATTACGCTAATAAAAGGCAATCCAATTAAAGCTGGAGATTTTTTACGGGTGTTGCTCAAAGGACGTAGTGAGGATTAGTGATTGGGGGATCTGTGTCAAAGCTCATGCCTGTTAAAAGAAGTTAGACGAAAAAAAAATTATTGTGGATAACATAATGTTACATTAGTGAACCACAAAATCGGGTCTTGTTAAATGTTAAAGTCGCAAAATGAAACCCAAACGAGTAGTTATCACCATTCTGCCTGTTTAACTTGCAGTGATAACTATCTTACTTTTAGACCCAGAGGTCTAAAAGTAAGATAGTGAGTATATCTCAAACTGAGAGGGTAGTCACGTTATGCGGTCAAACGGGTTCCGGTAACCACTCAATACCACGTTGGTCGTGCGCTCACCCAATGACGGAATAAAAAAAAGCTTGAAGAAAATACAGCCTTAATGAAACTCCTTATTTTTTAAATACTGTATGATTTTAGGTATTAGTTCCAATTTCAAGAGGTGTGCATGTAACTTGGCGTGTTCCAAATATAAAAATATTAAAATGTATTTTTTTGTAATCTAAATATTACTCATAGGTCGGTTTTGATTCTAAACAAAGGCATTGCTTATATTAATTTGTTTTCAATTACGTCTGACTACGACTCTGTTCTGCTCAGAACTGGCCGGGTGTAGGGCTCTCGACTAAAGAGCGTCGGCGTGCCACAGGTTTCGAATATAACTGTTGCTGTAGCCACTTCATTCGCTGCCTTTTCGTAGGAAAGACTAAGGTCCGTAAAAGGAAAATAATGTAGTTATATCACATCGCAATTAACACGTTCACTGTGGTACGCGATCAAGTCCTCTCAAAAGGAACATTTATGTAGTATATTCAGAAACGTAATAGGTGAAATAGCATTATTTCGTTTGTGCATATTGTTTTTGATACGATTTTATTAGCTTGGTGTATGTTGATTAATATTGTTACGCCAGTAAAGAGTAACACCATCTATCGCCGAATAGCCGAACGAAAACCGAAGGATCGAGTAGCACCTAGAACGCTCGAGAAGTACGACGCCATCTATTGTCAGATAGCGGAAACACATATCGAAAGTATTCGACTTGTGAGGAATGTTCTCGACGATTCTAGAGATGTCGTATCGACTATAAAAGCATTGCAGAGATGGTACGCAGTCAGTTAGTAATAGGATCTACTCGAAGCAAAACAGCGAACGGATCACCTAGAGCGAAGCGGAAGAAGTGAATTAAGAATTGTAAGGTTTTGTGAAGTGTTTTAAGTGTTCCAAGTGATAATACAATTTTAATTTGTACTTCGGTATATTTTTTATTTATCCCGAACCACAGCGCGTAACAGTATGTAACGAATCATCAAATTAATCAAAATTTACACTTAAATTTATAACTTCGTTCTATTGTCTTGACTAATGTCAACCGGAAATTGTTGTTTTTAAACGGCTCATATTATTTCATATTAAGTCAAAGAATTTATTTATTTTAAACCGTGCGTATATTGTTAGTAAATTCAGCTAATAACGCACTCAGATAAAATCCCCTTGATTCTGTACGACTAGAAACGCAAAAGCTGAAAACACTATGTTAAACAACTATGATATGATATGATGATATATAACAACTCTGTATAGTTATAATACCTAAAATAGCACCACAAGATTTCCCGGGCCATAAAATGTGACTTATGAATTCAACGGAGTATAGATATCAGCATACTGTGAGTACTGTACCAGCGTACTGTAATCGCCAAATGGCGTACAGAAAACCGTGCACACTACAACAAGAATTCTCTTAATTACCTACCAATTATCCCTACGACAATTTATGACGCAAATCGATAAAACCTACGAAATTTAGTACGCAAGATTATTCTTTCATCGTGGAAGAAATTTTGCGAACGCGTATTCGTCGGTCGATTGTTACGTAACTGATAAAAAACATAGAACAAAATAAGTTGACATTAATTAAAATTTAAAAACGAAAGACGACCGAAAATATAGTGCCATAATGAAGTTAAAAGTTCAATGTACAGGGGTATCCACTATGATAAACTGACAATAATTAAGAGCAGTCAAACTTTCCCGACGATTTTCTTCCGTGTAGCGAGAAAACTTTGAAATTGCTTTACGTTGGTTAGCGGGCAACGTTAACGTTGAAAAGATTCGAAGTGTACTTCATTAAAGTGTTGAGGGCATCGACAATGGAGTGAATGCGAGGCCTCGGATGCAATTAGTGAGAGCCGAGCCGTCGACGCATTCATCCGATCCTTCCTCGTCCGTTCCTTATTGTCCTCTTCATTTACTTGACTGATCAGTTAAATGAATATGTTTATTATCTCTTATAAGAATTTAAGTATTTCGGGCCTTATATTTTACTTTTGCTTCTTCTGTAGAATCTCAATTAATCTTACGACTTTAAACAGCGAATGTTTATTTAATGAGTAAAACGTTAAGGTTCATTTTGAGTCAATCCAATTAGAGCCAACGTGTAGTTCAATTGGGACACAAACTTAGCTTTATGTCGCGGTAGAGATAAACGGAATTTTTTTTTACAACTTGGTGCGGACTGAATAGGGTCCGTTCACACAGACCGGCTCGGAGAGGAAAGCAGATTTTTATCACGTTGGAAACAGAGTATTGAGTAATTGTAGTAAAGTTTATTTCTGCATGTACATTTTTTTGTCATTCAGATAGAATGCTTGAATACGCTGCGTGTGAAATAAATAATAAGAGAAGCCGAATGGCTCCGGTTGCGTGCTCTTTCGCGCTCGCGTATCCGACTGATTGCTCCGATTGCTTTTAAATCTCTTCCAGCTGGTCTATGTGAAATAGTTGGCTCCGCCTAATTCCCAACTTATGCAGTCTGTGTGAAACGAAAAAAGCGGGCCGATGCTCTCGGAGCCGGTCAGTGTATACGGACCCTTATACGCCCTAAAGTAAGTTCGGGAGAAATAGGGGCAGGAAGATTTGGGAAGAAGACAGTAATTAATTCGTTAAGCATTGAAATAGTGCAGACAGGATACGTGACTGCTTGACGTCATAGCTACAGGACAGTAACTAATACCCCTACAATTACTTACTGACAGCCGGAAATTACAGAAAGAAATAAGAGATGGGAGTTTATCTGATTACACGACTATGCTGCAAGCATACAAATACAAGCTGCCCCAATTCCAGAAGTACTAAAATAGCTGCGCTTTATTTACAAATAATAAAGCCCCATAAGCAATCCAAAATATTTGATTTAAGAAATTAAATAATTATCTGGAATTAAAGTCAAAACGACTACTAGTTTTAGATAAATCATCGATTTCATTCCATTTTCTGTTTCATCGCCGTCTACCAAAGCATATGAACCTGTAATATCGTTGATATGGACATTCGTGGTTCGTATTGCATGCAAAATTTATAACTTAAATTGCAGAAATTTTACTTTCTTCTCTTCAATACATTAAGTGCTTTGATTGAAATGTTTTGTTTTTGTCGAAATCGTATTTATTCCCTTTATTTTCTTTTACATGGGATTAATATATGTTTTTTTATTTTATTTTATTAAAAGTGTGAATTAGCATTTAAATGAAATAAAGTTATTTTTAATCTAAAGAAAAGTCTTTCTTTATTTTAATATTACTAGCATACTATTTAATTACAATTAAATGTTATTATTATTATTTTTTATTGCTTAGATTGGTGGACGAGCTCACAGCCCACCTGGTGTTAAGTGGTTACTGGAGCCCATAATGCGCCACCCACCCTGAGATATAAGTTCTAAGGGTCTCAGTATAGTTACAACGGCTGCCCCACCCTTCAAACCGAAACGCATTACTGCTTCACGGCAGAAATAGGCAGGGTGGTGGTACCTACCAATTACAACAAAATTAAATTACAAAACAAAAACAAAAATGAACCTGTTTATATCGCTTTTAACATTTTTAGGAGTATAATAATAACTTTTACAGGAGCGCATCTTGCGAATCCGCACGGGTGGGTACCACCACCCTGCCTAGTTTTGCCGTGAAGCTGTAATGAGTTTCGGTTTGAAGGGTAGGGCAGCCGTTGTACTATAAAAACTGAGACCTAAGAACTCATGTCTCGAGGTAGGTGGCAGCATTTACGTCGCAGGTGTCCACGGGTTCCGGTAGCCACTTAGCACCAAGTGGGCCTGGTGGGCTGTGAGTGGGTGGTGAGCTCGTCTACTCACCTAAGCTATAAAACAAAACTTTACCATTAACTATTCTCGTTTGATTTCAACGAAAAAAAAAAGAAATAAAACGATCAAAATGAAAATTTCCGTCAATAAAATAAAATAAAAATGGATCGAACAATTAAAAACCAGTGCAACAGTCACTACGTTAATTCAAAATTTATATTTCGAACAGCTCGTAGCTCGAAAGCAGATAACGAGTGTATGATTAATATTGAAAGCACCAACTGCGTCCGTATTCGTGATTAACGACGAGTAATCAACGGTCCGTAATACGGATCCGTTCAGAATACACCCGTTTTTTTTTATCGATGAATTATTTTTACTTTATGTGTCAGGTTTTTCTGATGACCCGTCTCGTGATTTTTTGACTTTTGATTTACGAGCAGCGATTCTATATATACACAGATATTATATTAATATATCACATGTTTCTTCTTTATTTCTGACTAATGTGAAATAGCTTTTCCAAATAGCCGTACATAAAAATGGCGCAAAAGGTTCTGTGTATAAGTTATTATAGTAGTAAAGTATTAGCAAAAAAACAATAAATATGTGGAGTATTCGTAGAAAAGTGCTTACTTTAAGTCACGTCAATTAAATTTGTAGTTCAATTTAGATTTTTATTGATATCCAGTTGTGACTCAAATAACAAATGCAATCAAGGTCGCAGGTTTGAAGCATGGTACGTGCTAAACTCACTGTTGTTAAATGATAATATTTTATTTCCTTCTACTTTAAGTAACACGAATTCACCCATATTCATATATATATACAGTAGTCTGTTAGCATTGTATTTACATTTGGATTTGTTTTTGATTGTAGTTACATTTCGTTACATATGCATGTTATTCGTCTCCGATTATGTATTTTGTATATAGGATATAATAAGCCAGTGAAAACGGCAGGCAAGTTACAAACTCCTAGGGATATTTTGGTTGGGAAGTGCATTGTCTCCGTCGACTTCCCTGGAGACCATCCCTGAATTTAACGAGAAGACGGCGTCTACAAGGATTAACAAAGCTCAGAACACGCTGGCGTAGTAGATCAAGCTCATAGATATCTGAGCTTATTCTGATGATAATTATGTTAATAATTATGTACAGTATATTATAATAATTCCAAAATAAACTTAATATAAATTACAGCCATTAAAATTATTGTATTGCATAATAATTTAACAATTACATTATTTTTAAAATGATATACCTAGCACAGTGATTCTCAACCTTTTATTTGTTGCGGCACATATTTAACGATTTTAAAATTTGGCGGCACACATTAAACGATTTTAAAATTTGGCGGCACACAAAGATTTAAACTATTTACTTTCTAAAACACTGCATAAAACGTTTATAAAAACCATTAAATATACGAAATAACATAATATATGCTTTAATAATATTTAAACATTTAAAAAGGGATTAATTACAAGCTAATAATAAAAAAATAAAAATTGATATAATTTAATAATATTAACATCATTATATATTGGCAAAATTTGGCGGCACACTTTTGAAATTTCGCGGCACACAAAAGTGCCGTGGAACAGTGGTTGAGAATCACTGACCTAGCATTTTAAATTTAGCTCTGTAAAATAACATACCTCTGTTCAAATTTTCAAGTTGTAATTCGAAGGTTTTGAAGATCCGCATCCATACTTTTTTTTTTGCTTAAATGGGTGGACGAGCTCACAGTCCACCTGATATAAATTGACATTTGAATAAGATATGAATTGACATTTGGCGGTTACTGGAGCCCATAGACATCTACAATGTAAATGCGCCACCAATCTTGAGATATAAGTTCTAAGGTCTCGGTATAGTTACAACGGCTGCCCCACGCTTCAAACCGAATCGCATTACTGCTTCACGGCAGAAATAGGCAGGGCGGTGGTACCTACCCGTGCGGACTTACAAGAGGTCCTACCACCACCATGCATACCAAAATTTTGTATATTTGTATGTGACAGCCGTGATCAGATATTATTTCTGTGTGATTTCATTAATATTATTAATAGGTATCATAAAAGCTAAAATGAACACACCAATCGGATAAGTAAATAATTTAATCTTATTAAAACCTTTAAAAAAACCTATCGATGTTTCTTTCTTTCTTGATTGTAATCTTTCTTTCTTTACCGGCTTCATAGAGTTTTAGTTGGTGACAGCTGTCGTTTTCTATTGTGTGCTGTCGAGACGCGCTCATGAATATTTAAACGCTCATCAATGTTCCGCTCAAGATATCCGATTATCCACATAGGCTGCTATAGCAGGCAAAAGCGATATGCATCCCGTGTAATATTGTTAAGGAAAATTAAAAACTTCCTTTTGTAGTGCGCGGAAACTGTGAATGTTGTATTATGAATAAGCTTATCATGTTCGCTTCGATTTACATAAAGAATGTTCTGGAAATACAATAGTTTTTCCTTTTTTTTTAATCTAAATTCGTAAACGGGTAGACAAAAAATGACATTCAATGAAAGAATTTTCTAAATAGATACATTAGTTATTAAGGAGTTAATTAGTTACTATTATTAGTTTAAGTTAATTAGTTACTAAGTCGTCGTGGCCTAAAGGATAAGACGTTCGGTGCATTCGTATGTAGCGATGCACCGGTGTTCGAATCTCGCAGGCGGGTACAAATTTTTCTAATGAAATACGTACTCAACAAATGTTCACGATTGACTTTCACGGTGAAGGAATAACATCGTGTAATAAAAACCAAACCTGCAAAATTATAATTTGCGTAATTACTGGTGGTAGGACCTCTTGTGAGTCCGCACGGGTAGGTACCAACCACCACCTCGCCTATTTCTGCCGTGAAGCAGTAATGCGATTCGGATTGAAGGGTGAGGCAGCCGTTGTAACTATACTGAGACCTTAGAACTTTTATCTCAAGGTGTGTGGCGCATTTACGTTGTAGATGTCTATGGGTTCCAGTAACCACTTAACACTAGGTGGGCTGTGAGCTCGTCCACACATCTAGGCAAAAAAAAAAAAAAAATCTAAATGAATACATTCGTTATTAGGGAGCAATTATATGAACAGCAAAACGTTGTATTTCATTTATAATATAAAATAATATGAGGCATTTCTTATTTCTACCTTCATTTCTACCTTGAGCGTTGTTTGTAAGCAGCGTGGTGGTTTAGCAGAAATGTCATGAGGAAAATCACATTCAGATGTCATTGAGTTCAAAGTTATTACGTACGTGGCGTCTGTTTTGCAACATTCCTCAAAATGAAATCGTTTAACTCATTAAAATAAATTACGAGCAATTATCTTCAAGCGTCGGAGACTTAGTAGCTGAGTTCTAATAAGAATAAGTTAATTTCTAACATTATTAAGGCTTTTACAAATATTATTGTGATATTTATTGCTGTTTTTGAAGAGTTATCCATTTAGATCAGCGGTCGGGGAACTTTTTTAATAATTACCCCAAAATATTTATGTGTAAATTGATATTACCCCATGGCGAAGAACAAAAAAAAACGAAATCGCTTCTTTTTAGCATCTTTCATATTATAGCACCCATGATAATTTTGAAAAGAAAACAATAACAAAAAATTTATAATAATTTAAACATAATTTATTCAATTTATCAATGTAATACCTAGTAATACAAAACGGTAATAATAGTAATACATATATGTGATATACAGTGGATGAAAAAAATCGCCCCCATAGAAAATATAAGTAAATGATAATTTCTTGTTTTGAGTTTGAAATAACAACGATTCTAAAGAAGTTTCACTTTAATATATACTTTTTACTCACAAAAGTTACATTTTACCCCATTTGGGATAATTTACCACGGTTCCCCGACCGCTGATTTAGATTATTACCCCATCTAGACGTCACAACGTAAATACCGGGACATACGGAACCCAAATGCAAATCGAAACGTATAACTACTTACTACTATAAATGGATAGGACAGTGATTCACAAGTCTTCGTGGCCTAAAGGATAAGACGTCCGGTGCATGCGTATTTAGCGATGCATCGGTGTTCGAATCCCGCTGGCAAGTACAAATTTTTCTAATGAAATACGTACTTAACTAATGTTCACGATTGCTTTCCACGGTGAAGTAATAACATCGTGTACAATAACGAAGTAATAACAATCAAACCTGCAAAAATTATAATTTGCGTAATTACTAATAGGATGTCTTGTGAAGGTAGGTAGTGTTAACAGATGCCCATGACGGTATTAATGCGCTTATGGTCTTCTTCTAACAAATTTCAAAAAACTTGGGAGTTCAACAGTTCAAAACCACTATTTATATAGATTACAAACGAATTAAGTTTTTAGAGATTATTAGAAAGTTAATGAGTCGTTTTATCAGCTTGTGAATGTGACATTTGGAAAGGTCAAACGAATAAAAGTTAGAATATTTCGCTTTCACATGAATCGCTCACTGACCCGAGGCCCAGTTATGTAAACGGAGATAACACTTAAATTTAACTCAGCTATTGCGGTGTGGCAAGTCTAGAATTTAATTAAATAAAAATTAATTGAAACCACCTTTATGTTAAAATTTCATGTGAATTATTATCATTTTATAAATTAGTGGGACCGGCAGTATTTTTTTATTCTTAAATATTTAGAAGAGCCCTTGGACATGCCTTGGACTCGGACATGGACTTGTTAATGCTCACTTATGACACGCGATCAAAGTCTAAATTTTATTGCAGGATGGTGTTACTCGTGCGGGTAAGATACGCCTACCATATTAATAAGTGAACTGCTAATAATTATATGTGTATTATATTCCGTAGCTTAAGCTTAGCATGAAGAAACTTAATATCTTTGATTAGCTCTATTTATGTTTATAATAAATCATCATCATCGTCATTTTCATCTTGATTTGTTTTTTTTTGTTTTATTTAGATGGTTGGACGATCTCACGGCCCATCTTTTGTTAAAAGGTTGCCGGAGCCCATGGACATCTACAACGTCAATGCCGCCACTCACCTCGAGACATGAGTTTTAAGGTCTCAGTTTTTACAGTACAACGGCTGCCCCGCCCTTCACATCGAAACGCATTACTGGTTCACGGCAGAAATAGGCAGGGTGATGGTGCCTACCCGTGCGGAACACGAAGTGAAATTTATTGAAATATTTGTATTATTTTTTTTACTGTAGAAGACTAAGTTTTTATTTCTATGCGCACCGCTATTGTTAATTGTGTTGTTGGAAAACCAAGATATTTTAAGTAAAAAAAAATCCAATTACATGACGCAACATTTCAACAAATAAATTTACTGCAATCAAATTGTTTATCGTATCTATGTCAACTCACAAAACAAAACAATTTGTAAGTTTTTTTTACCACCGACTCAAACCTGTACGTAGTGTTTCTTTAAAAGCGTGTCCTTTTTTTTTATTGCTTAGATGGGTGGACGAGCTCACAGCCCACCTGGTGTTAAGTAGTTACTGGAGCCCATAAACATATACAACGTAGACGCGCCACCCACCTTGAGATACAAGTTCTAAGATCTCAGTATAGTTACAACGGCTGCCCCGCCCTTCAAACCGAAACGCATTACTGCTTCACGGCAGAAAAAGGCAGGGCGGTGGTACCTATCCGCGCGGACTCACAAGTGGTCCTACCACCAGTAAAAACAATCTAGTACAAGCATTTACAATTAAGTTTAGACACAGATATGTACATGACATTGAATTCTTTGATACATTACCGTGCGCCTGCACCAACACAATGCAGTATAGGAAATTGCCACGGTATTAGGAAACCAGAATTGCAATGGCTTTAATAGCATCGATGTTAAATGAAATAAAATGTAGATATATAGATCGACTTTAAATTGTTTGTTTTTTATTGCTCGTGTAAGTAAGGGGTAAGTATTCACCATTGCTCATAAACATCAGTAATGCCAAGAGCGCAGCCATGCGACTGCCTAAGGCGGACAGAAGATTCTCCTCATTCACTACTTTGGTTCTAATTCGATAGCCAAGTGGCTTGTTATGTGGTTATCGAGCCTTTGAGAGATTACAATTTGAATTCCACCACTGAGAATTGTCGAAATCTTCTTTCAAATTGCAAATTCAAAGTCACAAAAATTAAAGCAGACATACACACAATTTAATTGTAAGGAATTTCCCTTTTATTATAGTTAAATTGAACGTTAATACTACCAAGTGACTGCATAAGGCGGACGGTAGACTCTCTTCATTCACTACTATGGTTCTAATTCGATAGCCAAGCGGTTTGTTATGTGGTTATCGAACCTGTGAGAGATCACAATTTGAATGCCTCCACTCACCACGTGATCGAAATCTTCTTTCAAATTGCAAATTCAAAATCACAAAAATAAAAGCAGACATAGGCACAATTTAATAATAAGGAGTTTCCCTTTTATAATTGTTAAATTAAACTTTAATACTAAAGCCGTATTGTGATGGATTTATTAACAGAATAATGATCAGACTAAACTACCAGTCAAACTAAAGTTTAAAGACTCGAACTTTGTAATCCAAAAATATGTTTTTCTAATAAAAAGAGATAATTATAAATGAAATTCTTATAATGTAATCTACATAAGGTACAAAAATTACGACATATTTATGTTTTTTTTTTATTGCTTATATGGGTCGACGAACTCACAGCCCACCTGATGTTAAGTGGTTACTGGAGCCCATAGACATCTACAACGTAAATGCGCCACCCACCTTGAGATATAAGTTGTAAGGTCTCAGTATAGTTACAACGGCTGCCCCACCCTTCAAACCGAAACGCATTACTGCTTCACGGCGGAAATAGGCAGGGCGGTGGTACCTACTCGCGCGGACTCACAACAGGTCCTACCACCAGTAATTACGCAAATTATAATTTTGCGGGTTTCACTTTTATTACACGATGTTATTCCTTTAACGTGGAAGTCAATCGTGAACATTTGTTGAGTACGTATTTCATTAGAAAAATTGGTACCCGCCTGCGGGATTCGAACACCGGTGCATCGCTTCAACACGAATGCACCGAACGTCTTATCTTTTAGGCCACATTAAACTAGCCGTACTCGCCCGCTTCGCTGGACATTTAAAATCAACATTATTATTTATTGTCATTATTACTAGGGAGTCCAGCACTCATATAAAATTAGCTTATCTATTAAGTACATTTCTTTCCTACATGGATACAAAGTTTCAAGTCAATCGGATGCATGGTTCAGTAGTTATAACGGAACATCCGTAAAAACCACTGTAGATTTATATATTAGTATGGATTATGTGTATTGTATTTACTAGATATCTCGTGTTTAAATAAACAAAACATTATGTAAAACTAAAGACAGTCACAAGCCAAAGGCGACATCATTGTATCACGATAATAATTTCGTTGCCTAGCCACACAAAACGACGAAGGACGAAATAATTTAAATACACTTCAAACAACGTAATCATAATGCCGATTTATCGTTTCAATACGGGTTTTATACAACTTTACTAACAACAAAAATAATTCACCATTAAATTCGGCTGGCATAGTAATTAAGTAACAGGCACTTCCAAGGTTGCAGTTTTAGTGGATACCCTAATAACCGTTGCTGCGATTTCGCAACACCCAGTTTGTTCTAGTTTCGAATGCTTAAAGCTAAAGTACCTACAAATTGTTTAGGGCTTGTATGTCATATTGTCGTATTGAAAGGTATTTCACCCTGAACTGAACTGGAAGTTTAATGCCCAAAGGTCTGGTTCGTTCAATACTTGTCACTGGGAAATCATATTGAATAAGTACCGGTATGTGCAAGTAATTTAGCGGAATAAATTGAATACTTTTGGTAAATTGAACTGGTTGGATTTGATAAAACTAACTATATACACTTTTTTTCTGCTGTGCACAAATCAGACGATCTGTTTGCAAGGATGAGCTTACCGATAACTGTTAACACAAAATAATATTCCTATCGGTATCGAGTAAGTATGTTTTACGTATCATTAGTAGAATTAAATTTCTCCAATTATTACGTTAAAAACAATACCATGCTAGTATGATAATTAAAGCCGCAAGACTATAATTTGCGTAATTACTGGTGGTAGGACCTCTTTTGAGTCCGCGAGGGTAGGTACCACCACTATTTATCTTATAACTATACTTGAGACCTTAGAACTCATATCTCAAGATAGGTGGCGACATTTACGTTGTAGATATCTATGGGCTCTAGTAACCACTTAGCACCAGATGGGTTGTGAGCTCGTCCACCCATCTAAGCAATAAAAAAAAATAAGAAACTTAGTTATGTATTATAAAAACCAGAGAAGATTGACATAATCTGTTTCACTCTTTTTGAAGAAGTGCCTATTTATTGGTTTTGTTACATTTTAAAATGAATATTTCTGAAAGCGCTATTGCTAACATCGTAAATTTTAAATGTTGCAGGAAACAATAAAGGCGCCGATGCAAATAGCCTGGGCGGTAGCGACAATCTGTCATGCAGGTAAATTATGTAGAGAATTTCCGATTTTATCAGTCTGCGTTTTAATCCACTTGTTAATGATTTAATATTCATCGTGAATATATTACTGGCTTATTTTTGACCTCATACGTTTTTGTTCTACGTACGATTTTTTATCGAAACATAATTTATGCATTTACTAAAATGCTACAGCTAAACTTTTAAAGATAGCTTAATTTTGGTCAATTTATTATTTAGACCACATATATTAATCATTTTTTTTTATTTCGCCTGCTATACTAGTGATATTCTAACCTTATTCTCTAGTCAACTCTGCCACTAATTCCTATTTTTCTTGAGCTACAGTTTTAGGTCGTATCATTAGTTCATTAATGGTTCTGAATATTTCGATTCCAGTAATTACTTCACTTCAGGTTATCAAAGCTCAATTCTAATACGTTGCGTCCATCAACAGCATATTTGAATGCATTTTCTTTACTACACGCATCAGCACAAAAACATCTACTTTTCAATTTTTAAAACCCTTAACTGCTGACAATTGTTTGTCTTGGGCGATTGTACTAATTTACACTCATTTATCATACTACAAATCTATATATATCTGTCCATGTGAGCTAATACTTGTAATATGGAGGTCGAATTTAAGTAACATCAAAGCTTATTCATTGAAATAGTTAAAAGTCTATACTATTCAAATAACTAGATCCAATCGCGGCCAAATAGCCAACCAAATTCAAGACTAGTAAATCACAGTCAGTATTTAGCTGAGGTCTTAAATTTTAAGACCACGCTGATTATTCATGACCGAATTTCAACATTCTACAAATGATTGTCAGAATTAAACAGGTCGCTGTTTTCGATCGTTTTCGATCAAAATATAACAACCTAATATAATGTAATAAGTGCGTTAATGTATAAAAGTTTGAGGATATAATTTAATCTACCTTATAGTAGATTTAATCTACCTTATAGTAGATTAAATGAAATTAAACATTAATGAAGATGAATAAATCATAAATGAAGAATAAGGTAGAACTCATTATTAATGCTTTCGAAATAAACGGATGTCCTGCAGATTAAACTAAGATTCGCCATAAAACAGAAAATTATTTTAATAATGAATTGTTCACACCGACTTTTCTTACCAATATTTTTTATGAAAATCATAATAATTAACAAGTAACAAGTAAATTTTATTAGTAGATGAGCAGTAAGAGCTCCTATAAAGAGCACAATCTTGGCAGTGCTGTGATCACTTAGACAATAAAAAAAAAGTACTAGGTATACATAAATCAACGTGATATTTGAATTAGCCTACTTTAGAATTTATGAAACGGTAACTGTATGAAATACAAAACCCAATTTTCCATGTTGAATTGAATTCAGTTGTCTATTCTGATATTTTAATGCAAGAGACCCCTCAGAATTTACCTAGGTCTAATCCATACATCAGGCCGCTAAGCTTATCGCCGGATCTTCTCAGCAGGTCGCGATTCCGATCCGGCAGTAGATGCATTCGCGAAGTAGCTGTCCTTGAGCTGTTAGGTCTGCTTTGAAGGCGCTCGGGTAGCTGTGAGCAAATCCCAACCCTCCTAGCTGAAGATTTACTCGCCCTCGTAAAACTGGAAAGCCCTTCGAGCCACTAATAATCCTACCTTCCTAAAAAAAAGAAATTACCTGGCATTGTCGATCCTGATAGTAACGGTTTAAGTTTAATTTTTAAACTTTTTTCATTAACTAAATATTTGAGACTTTGCATTAAACACGCAAGCAAGCAAAAACTACGTTTTCAAACTAAAAACAACCGGATAATCACCCCAAGCTCACAATGTCAATGCATTACCATTCTGTAAACTTACGAATGTACTTTTCATAGTCATATTTTACGCCACACCCAATTATCTGTTGCACCAAAATTTGTTCTTTGGCCTTAGCTGTAAATTTTAGCGACATTCACGCTGACGCAAAAGGGCATAGCGAAATACACTTATGCAGTCACGTCAAAGCCATAGTGTTAAAGTAAAAATTTACCTCTATCCATTTTACTGCCGAAAAATGATAACGAAATTTTAACTCCACATAGTTACCTGGATTTTAGAAGTTATTTTTCGACTTCATAAATATCTTTTAAAGAATTAGCACATCTGGGAAATAAAAAAGGCTACTGTCTCAGGTTTAGCAATAGTCACTCTCATCACTTTTCACTGGTGGTAGGACCTCTTGTGGGTCCGCACGGGTAGGTACCACCGCCCCGCCTATTTCTGCCGTGAAGCAGTAATGCGTTTCGGTTTGAAGGGTGGGGTAGCCGTTGTAACCATACAGAGACCTTAGAACTTATATCTCAAGGTGTGTGGCGCATTTACGTTGTAGATGTCTATGGGTTCCAGTAACCACTTAACACCAGATGGGCTGTGAGCTCATCCACACATCTAGGCAATAAAAAAAAAGTCTTCATCGTCTAACAACTATGCGCTACGCAGTTACAACGAACCATCTACCCGATATGTGTTGTGTTTGTTGTTGTTATTGTTGCTATTAATTGTAAAATCTTATTAATTAAACAGCTGCTTTAAAAGTTGAAGTTAATTGTTCACAAAAAATAATAAGGGCACACATGGCCGCAAGTACTGATCAAAATTCAAACGATTTTCGTTAGGTCACAATTTAGGTTGTTTTTTCTATGAAATTTATTTAATATTATTACAGGTAAGAACGTACGATACTAAAGTTTTATATTCAAACCCGTTTGTGAATTGTGCGACAACACCTATTTATTTTTTGGCTTAATAAATCTTTTACAAATGAATGATTTATAGGCTTCAGTTGTGCCCTTTTAAACTAAATCGTATTAAGCTCTTGTCGTGTTACTATTGTGCCCTAAAAATGGCAAACACGACCAGATCCGATACAAAAAAACATACGCAGTTCACGTCGTACGATTTTAAGTCAAACGGTATTTAATTATAAAAGCTAAATTGGCATTTTTTTTTGACACATAAGAACCTAAAATGGATTGTTTCACGTAATTAATACTTTAGATTAAAAACATTCGCCTTAAGGAGACGTTCATTAATCGTAATATTTCATGCAATTAACTCATTAGTAACATCTAATAACTATTTGTCTGTTGCAATAATACGTTTGGTCGTGATGTATATGGTGTTCATTTGAGATATCAATCTTATAGACCCATATAGACAAACAAGAAAAATAAGAACCATTTTCTATTAAAGGCAGTTGCATCCATAGTTGAGTTTCTTCATTTCTCATTACTTTGAAGGCGAGTATACACCTTGTGTGATTGTGTTGACTGTAATGACTGCCTACTTACGGCTATATATGTATGTATATATACTCACTATATACTATATATATACACATTAGAACTCAGACAAAGGGCGAACAAACCTGTTCATCACACGAATGTTTGCCCGATGTGGGAATCTAACCCATGACCGGCACAACTGTCAGAAGCGCTAACTACTGCACCACCGAATCAATATCAAATATGTACATAATGTATAATAATATAATATAAATAAATAATATAATAAGTAAACAATATAAGCAAATTAAACAACGCGAGATATAACCAAAGTAGTATTAAATATGGGTAAAACTCGCGAAAACCGAAAAGTTAGTTTTAAATGATAAACATAATAATAAAAAAGCCGTAACAAAGTAAATCATAATTTTAACAAGCCTCACCCATACGGAATCAGGAAGAATTTACTTACAAGATTTACCGTAAAGATATGTATTTGTATAATACAATTTACTATTTAAATGTATATGCAGACAAAAATAATAATATCACATCCCATTAAAGCATATTAGGTACTAAAGTACGGCGTAAAACTCATTAAAATAATTCATTAGTTTAACTAAATACTTTTTCTTTTTTTTATTGCCCATGCAGACTAGACTTTAAACATTAAATAAATAACTTAAGTAGCCTTTAATTTATGCAAATATTAAATCTATGTGGTTTAAAAAGAGATTGCCATAGGAATCGAAGACAATATCCGATACCTGGTCGTGCTGTAATCCGAAACATATCGCAAAAGCATCTCGGTTTAATGCAAGTTATTTAGAAGCAACCGACTAAAGTGGGTTGAAACTGAACGTACTAAGCATAACCAGTTCACAATAATATACTCGATCAGTAGGACAAGTAAGTTGGTTTACCGATTTTTTTAATACATACCAAACAAGATTGTTGCTTTGTTTAAAACATTTTCTTTAAAAGTTTTAATACTAACGCCGTTATTATTTACAATAGACAGTATGCAACATTACGACTAGGTATAGTGAAATTCAAAAAATTCTAATCTACCATCTTACATGCACTTCGATCACATAAAAAATGCGCTGTAGAATTCTTACTATGGTCTTTATGTAAAAACACTATACTATACTGTATTTTGTAATTATACTGAGACCTTCAAACTTATATCGCAAGATGTGTATTTACGTTGTAAATGTCTATGGGCTCCAGTGACCACTTAACACCAGGTGGGCTGTGTGTTCGTCCACCCATCTAAGCAATAAAAAATAAAAACTTGCGTGGTGCGCGTAACATGGACTATTCACGCAGCTACCAGTGCAAATAGGTTGCATCAATGTATGCACATATAGGACTATAAGCGACGTCATCTTCATTAACACATACCCGAATATGTTCGAAACTGTGCGTAAAAACGGTGTTCGGCGACATTCAATAATCTACGCAGTGGTAGACAGTGATTTAATTCTGTTTGGTGGTTTAACCCTGGCATTGCTGACGTCCATGGGTGACAGTAGCCACTCACAATCAGGTGGACCTTATGCTCATCTGCATACAAGGGTAATAAAAAAGCAGAACTCGTATATATGTATTTTTAACATGTTATTAAACTTGACATACTGCCGCCCTTTCCAATATGTGGCATTGTTTGCAGTGGCAGGACAGAGTTTACTGCACTCATTCTATAGTCATGGTATGTATAGCGAACTGGCTTTCCTTGATTAGCTCAGCAGATTATAATAACTGAAGCACCTATGTACGTAATTGCATGTACATTTTAGTTGTACAAATGGACGACTAATTACTCGCTTCATTAAGTTTCTAAGGCGGATCACAGAGTATTAGTTTGTTTAAAACGAAGTCACGTAAGCTACGTTTTCAAATGCTGTGATGTTTTAAATGTTTTTTAAATATAAATTTATATTTATGTCGAAGTAACTATTGATAATTGCAAAAAATTAAACAATCAAAATTAGAATAACAGCACCAAAACAAAGCTCTCTCCCACTGCCTGGAACCAATTTTTCAACAGCGCCTTTCCGTGGCTATTATCGATTGATAAATTTCTTTCTACATAAAATTTTAATGAATAAAGATCCATAATGAATTAGAAGATGGTATATCATTTTATAAATAAGTAAAGTTATTTGTTCTCCACGGCCTCTAATAAACTCTTCTTTTTCTCCATCTTATCCCACTAGGTGGGGTCGGCACAGCTAATTTTTTTTATTCCTATTAGCTGTCATCTTTTTTTTCTCCACCTTATCCCACTAAATGGGGTCGGCACAGACAATTTTTCTCTTTCATTCTCTTCTATCAGCCGTCATCTCAACACTCACTGCTCTCTCTCTCATATCGTCATTGTCTTCTTTGGTCGACCTTTCTTCTTCGGTCGACCTCCAACCCGACCGTCCCTAATAAGCCTCTGATAATATTATTTATTCCGATATTTAAATCACATTTTGATTTAAAGGTACGACATCATCACATCATTGCAAAATATGGACTTTTTTGGATTACAAGTGGAATATCAACAGCGCAGTAACCTCTATATCGTCCGTCATCGTGTGTAACTGCCAACAATAAACAAAACACAGTCTCACAAATACAATAGCGGTCAAGATCGTGAACTTGCAGTCTACGTCCAAAAAAAGATGTAAAGGACATCACAAGGCAATCGTCTCTTTGATTTATGGTTGCGCTAAGCTATATTCCCAGTTTGGTAATGATACGATAATATTTTAAAGATTACTGAGCAATTAATTTTGTAAGGGTACTTTATTATCTTGTTAAGGTTGGGTTATTAAGACGAACTGTTGTACTGTCGTCTCGTAATTTCACTGATTAGATAAAGAAAAAATGAAAGTAATCTTGTGCATTAGAGTTCCAAATGACACAAAAATATTTGTAAAGTTTTCAATCTTATTATGCCGTCTATTTGCACGTCGATCCATTCTTCTATTTTTCCTCTATTTTTTTCAGCGGTTATGTGCAGATTTTCCCTTTTGTTGAAAGACCATTATAAGACATCCAAGTCGAAGCATATCCTCTTCAAATTGAAATACATGCTTACTTTACAGTACACACTTATACAAACTTTCAACAGAACATCAGTGCCCCGATCACGTGATGAATGGGCACTTAATCCTTTATCATTTCCATTGGCTATCAAGACATGAGATCTAAGTCTCACTTAAATGTATTTTTTTCAATCCTCCTCCTCCTGCGTGCGTCCTATTCCTCAGTGCTGTGAGTCATAACCACTTCCACCACCACCAGTCATGACCTTGCCATGGAGCACTTTTGTTAAGACTATGTTCCTCCATGCCTTCCTGTCATTCGCGCAGTGGATATCGACAATGATGCTGGAATCCAAAGCCGTCTTAATCTGATCGGACCAGCGCATGGGACTATGCCCCCTTAGGCCTTTTTCCTTCCATTTTGCCAGTGATGAGTAGTCTTTCGAGATTGTCACCCTTTTTCAATCAGATCAGATTAAATCGGAACGCACGTCTGCTTCGCGTTGTAAATAGGTCGAATGGTAACGTACTCTCTGGCTTAATGCAAAAATAAAAATCAAAACGGTATATAAACAAGGGAATAAAGTTTTGCGGTCCTTCCGCCCGATCCACTAACGGTGCTTCTAGGTACTTCAAGCACCGGTCACCGTTCTCGTCGAACCCGTCGCTTGCGACGAAGGGCTCGACGAGTAAATTAACTCTCAGACACAGCCCACTGAGTTTCTCGCCGGATCTTCTCAGTGGGTCGCGTTTCCGATCCGGTGGTAGATTCTGCGAAGCACGACTCTTGCTAGGGTTCGTGTTAGCAACATCGTCAGGTTTGAGCCCCGTGAGCTCACCTACTAAAGTTAGGGTTACGCTGACATAGCCTCTCAAGGCTCTCAGCTTAGGTAGGAAAAAAAAAAAAAAAAAAAAATTTGCGGTCCATTGATATTGTTCGTGTCGGCGAACGCGGCACTGACATTTCACAGTTTGTTGTGACTAACCACTCAGCTACGCGAAGCTATATGTGAATTTACGTGCTTAATAAACATTTTTCGAAGCTCAGTTTGTTTAGTTTTGATTTATTTCAGAAAGTGGTTTCGGATTTGTGGGACATTGAATAGATTGCGTGGCAATTTAGAATTATCTATGAGATAGCGCATATGATTTTTTTCCAGAAAAAGGAGTTGCAAAATGTTGAATTTTTACTAATGCAAATAAAATTTGTAAATATATTTACCGTTTCTAAGCAATAAAATAATAAGCAGTTATTTCTGTATGGATCTGTATACTTTGATTAACAGACTTCATTTCCTCCACTCCTCCCTTCAATTTTTTTTTTATTGCTTAGATGTGTGGACGAGCTCACAGCCCACCTGATGTTAAGTGGTTACTGGAGCCCATAGACATCTACAATGTAAATGCGCCACACACCTTGAGATATAGTTCTAAGGTCTCAATATAGTCACAACGGCTGCCCCACCCTTCAAACCGAAACGCATTACTGCTTCACGGCAGAAATAGGCGGGGCGGTGGTACCTACCCGTGCGGACTCACAAGAGGTCCTACCACCAGTAATTACGCAAATTATAATTTTGCGGGTTTCATTTTTATTACACGATGCTATTTCTTCACCGTGGAAGTCAAGCGTGAACATTTGTTGAGTACGTATTTCATTAGAAAAATTGGTACCCGCCTGCGGGAACACCGATGCATCGCTTCAACACGAATGCACCGGACGTCTTATCCGTTAGGCCACGACGACTTACAAAAAGTCGAGAGTCGAAAAGAATTCCTACAAAGTAGCTACCGAAGGTAATTTAAAAGCTTCAAACATTGATATTACTATATCAATTCGACCGTCTCAATGTTCACGAATGACTTTCACAATGAAAGAATAAAAATCTCGTGTATTAAAAATCAAACCTGCAAGTTTCAAGATGGCTGCCGGTATTGACGCTGTGATATCAAATTATTTACCGATAAGTACATCATCAGATGGTCGTGAGATTGTTCTCAGTTTTGAACAACAAAAACGGACAACATTTTAAGATTTGTAAAACATAATCTCAGAAATTCTGAAACAAAACACAAGGCATTTCGCAAAGCAACCCATCGCCTGCGGTCGAAGCAGCTAGGCCGTAAGTGGCAAGTTTGATTGTATTAAAACTAGTTTGCGCGGGAGCGGCCGCGGTCCTCGCGGACAAAGGGCAAATGCGGGTTCAGCTGCCATACTGACATCGCTAGATAGGAGGAGAGACAGTAACGTGACTTTCCTTCAAGTTCGATAAAAAAACATTAGGAGTAAAGTTTTTATTACGGTGATGTTTCTTTATTAACCTGGTTGTGCGGTTTATTTTTCGTATTACTTAGATGTTGGTTATAGTGTGTTAATTTGGTGACTCTTTGTACGTGTAGTAAGAGATCTTTGTTGACCCATATCTACTACAGAGCAGTCACACGTTTCATTGTATACTTCTTCTTGTGTAATTTCTATTAAAATAAAACAGAATAAGATATTATTATAGTGAATAAGCAATTCCTTCTAAAAAATCATAATCGTAATTCATCTCTTTCAATAACTAAAGAACGAAGTCATTTTACACGAGTCGAAATACCCGAAAACATTTTTGATAAATTTTCCGATGAAACTTTGAAAACAAAAAGCGAACTGGCCAAAACAATCGACACTTTGAGACTAAAAATGAGCCATCAATATTATTTTCTCATTAATCGATCCTCACAAGTTTCAGTAGATATTTCCGTAAGATACTTTACAAACAACTTCCCAAAGAATGTTTCACGACTCGGGAGGCTTCGTTCATTTTTGCTTCTCGAGTGAACTTTTTAATTATTCGTCTATCATTTCGATAAATTTTCATTACATCGAAACGCTTTAAAATTAGCTATGTAAGTCTTCATTTGTTTTTTGCAGTTTTATTTTCATCAAAAAACTTATCGGCCTGTCCATCAAAGCCAATAATAAATAGTAAAAACTTGGGTGTCATTATTTTGTCAATTTCTGATTCCCTGAAAGTAATCGTAAATTAAAATCACATTATTATGTATATATTATCTTTATTTATTATTCCAAAATGTTTGTGCCCGTTGCTTGTGTGTTTTTGTTAGTAAAGAGTTCAAAATAAAGATAAACAATTAAGAGGTTTTGTGGCGATTAAGGCTTCTATTATACGTTCTACTCACTGCAAGAATTCATGAATTATTATTCTGCTCCAAAAAAATATAGAACGTTGAAACCACGAGTACGTTCGATTGAATTATTTAATAGCATATCATTCAATTTATTGGTGTAAAAAGTGGTAATTCGGAACGATTTGTGAAACACTTGCAAGCATTTTCCTAATTTAATACATTTAATGCGCTTAATGATTATAGGAGTGTTACATAAAAACTGTATCGATATTTGGATTATTTATAACTATTATCGATACAGTTATCGAATAACGTCTGTCCGGCTTCAGACTAGATGATAACTGACACGTAGCAGTAATAAGCAGGATACCTACAACAAACGCAATCCACAACGATCTAGGCTTCGAACCTATTAGTAAATACTTTAAGTCGGCGTCGGAACGTTACTTCGATAAAGCGATGCGGCAGATAGCCTTATCGTAGCCGTCGCAGACTACTCTATTAATCCGGCTCACCCAGGAGCAAGTTACCGTTGATGCTCTAGGCCCGTCCATAGGGATCCACCCAATCCACTAACTCCGCTATTAGACGCCTACAGCTCTAGCACTAAGAGCAGGCATACGCTGATGACCGTACTGCTCCAACTCATCGAAGAATTTGACGTGAAACCTAACCTCCACATTAGTCCGCTGAGATTCTCGCCAGAGCTTCTCATCTTCTGATCAACAATTCCGATCTGGCGGAAGATGTGCATATTTACGAAGCAGTTGCCCTTGAGCTATAAAATTTTCTTCTGAGGCGCTTGGGCAGCTGTTAGCAAAGCCCCCCTGGCTGAGCCCGTGCTCGCCCACTTGATGAAACTGGAAAATCCACCAGAAATACCGCTATCTTAAAAAAAAAACATTGTTAAAATATGTCACAACTAACAAATTAAAACTGCCCTTACGTTGTAAAAGCACTTATTTAATTGTCGTAAGAGTGAGTTTTTGTTATGAATACGGCTAACGGCTAATCCCGCTGCCCATCCAGAGAGAACTCGACTAATCGCGTTGCGTATCTCGAATAGCACTAGACTAATAGGGCAGCAAGTCTATTTGAATATTTATTTTCATTTGAGTTGCTGAAACGTGCGCATTTTTACTGGTGGTAGGACCTCTTGTAAGTCCGCACGGGTAGGTACCATCACCCTGCCTGTTACTGCTGTGAAGCAGTAATGCGTTTCGGTTTGAAGGGCGGGGCAGCCGTTGTAACTATACTGAGACCTTAGAACTTGTATCTCAAGGTGGGTGGCGCATTAACGTCGTAGATGTCTATGGGCTCCGGTAACCACTTAACACCAGGTAGGCTGTAAGCTCATCCACCCATATAAGCAATAGAAAAAAATCTAAGTAAACAACTTCCATTGCACTGACGAATGAATTTTTCGTTACCCTTATTATTTTTAGTTTGTTTTTTTATCATACGAAACTGGCTATATAAAATTATTTCAATTTAATCTAAGACACAACGCTCCCAAATATTTTATATACAATGAAGTATTAAGTACAATCTGTTTGCACAGCGTTATTAAACTTTATTCCCAGAAGGTACTCCAGTGAAGTGTCCTTATCAATGTTTTTCAAGTATTTTCTCGCCGGTTAATTAGTTTAAAGTCTTTCTAGACAATTCAGTGTTATGTTATGATTATTATAGAGAAGATAAAGATAATTTCGATGGGTTTTCACGAGTTAAAATTTAATTGCAATTATTCACAAGTTATGCTCTCACATTTTTAAATTGTTTTTCTATCTTCATATATTTATATGTAAATAATAATATTACGACGACTCCTCTGCGCTCTCATCTAAGCCAGGAAAAGGAGGAGGTTTTCTTTTCGTTTTTTTTTTATACAGGAGAAATTGGAAGACCGGGTTGGAGCCCAAGCTGGGCCATTGAGACGGCGGGACAGCCGCTTTGATGGCGCTGCGCTACACTGCCGTCTCACATCTGAGTCCCTCTCCGCACAAAGCTCTTAGGGGTCCGGGTCACGGATAAGATCCCGGTCCCGGCCCCCTGCTGGGTGGCGGCGCCAACCACCGACGTCATGACGCCAGGCAGCGACAAGTCCGGTCCTATATTTACGACCAGGATACAGCGGAGGGGTGCCCCAGGTCAACATTGCAAAATTCCCAATGCCTTAGCCCACACCAAGAACGCCTGTTTGACAGACTCATCGTCGTGAATCGACTGCTCTACTTGGCCAGGATCAGGATGTCGGGTCAAAACGTGATCTACTGCCAACCTATCGTTCATCATCAATGTCAACTCGGTCGTGTTGTGGTAGAATGCTGGCGGTACGCCGTGTGGTTTTGACCCCTCCGGTGGCCGCGTACGGTCACCTGAGGAAGTCGCCTCCAATAGGGTCCGGAGCCGGCAAAATAATCTTCTTTTCTTCACTTCCATTATTGGGATTGCCTTACTTCCTTACTGAATGTTATAATACCTCTCCCAAAAAATGCAGAGAACTTAAAAAAACATCATCATCATCATCATCATCATCTCAACCTGTCCACTGTCCACTGCGGCCATTCCGTTGCCATCTGTATCCAACGTGACCCAGCGTTTCTTACCAGGTCGCCGCTCGATCTCGTAGGTGGCCTTGCACGTGGTCTCCACTCGAGGATCCTTCTGCCCCATCGGCCGTCCGATCTTAAAAAACATAATAATATAAATTAATCAAATCAGTTTTATCCCATTTTGTTTAACAAACATGGACTTCCAAGTCATTTGTGCATTAATTGCGTAGTAATCTAAAAATAAGTTTTAATTACTTTCTTGGAAATCGATAAAATTTGTCAATCAGGTTGATTAGTTTTTTATTTATTTATTTGGGATGCGATCTTTTTTTTTTTTATTGCTTAGATGGATGGACGAGCTCACAGCCCACCTGGTGTTAAGTGGTTACTGGAGCCCATAGACATTTACAACGTAAATGCGCCACCCACTTTGAGATATAAGTTTTAAGGTCTCAGTAAAGTTACAACAGCTGCCCCGCCCTTCAAGCCGAAACGCATTACTGCTTCACGGCAGAAATAGGCGGGGTGGTGGTACCTACCCGCGCGGACACACATGAGGTCCTACCACCAGTAAGAACTTCATATACTTTTCTAAATGTAAGCAAAACTTGTTTCCTTATTATGTTTATTTTAAACAAATAATTTATGCATGTTGGAGTATTTCCACTTTCAGGTAGCGACATGGTAAGCGGGCGGTCTTCGTAAGTCAATAAAACCAGAAATGAACTCAGAGCGTATATTACGCAGGAGCGCAACGTCCGACACGGCGACTCGCTGCTCTTTAAAATTCAATTGCAATAAATAAAACAATTTTAAAAGTATCCCAGATTTATAAAAAATTAAAGTTAGGAGACAAAAAAAAAAAACTTAATTTCACACATACTTAAATCGAGAATCGACGAGTGAAAGTCATCACAGTAAACAACTGCAGTTACAAGAGTCGCAAAGCAAATTACTATAAAATTTAATTAACCTTACAAACGTTGGTAATTAAAATAAGTCTTTAAAGCTTTTCCGATACGGCAGCATTCTGACTACGCTTCCTGCATTACACTGATAAGCTAATCCTCTGGAATTGTATTATAATGGTGCTTGATAGCGTTAATTGAGTGCATTAATTATAATAGAGTATTATCAACGTCAATCGATCAATACACTTTCAATTATAGCGATCCATCTTACAATTAATCAAAATATAATGAGATCTCAATTGTTATGTAACATTAAGTGCATTTAGTAATTTAGCTTTAGGGGAAAAATCGCGCATTTTAATTTTGTGTTCAAGCTATGATATATCTATTTTCAACTAAGTCTGAATTGAGTTCTGAGAAATAGATAAGCTATGTATAAGATTTCTTAGTGAATCTTTGAGTACGCACATAAATATGTCTGTTGCCTTATAATTAAAATACCCAGTGTCGTGTGCAGTATGTGTATTTTTGAGTAAAAATTCTAGAGTCAACTGCGGAATTTCAGTTGTGCTTTATCTATAGCTTTATCCTAAGCATTGTCATTGTATATCCGTTTTCAAAATACATATATTTATCATCTGAATCATACGTTATTTACACAATATTTACCATTAACTATAATATTGATAGTTGTATTAATAAATGTAACTAGTCATAAGTATTGTCACACAGTAAAAACTTTTCTTTTAGAATGCTGGCCACAAAAAAGTTTATTGAATTCGAATTTCGAATTGTTCATGAAAATAAAAATGTATACTTTTGGAATTTTACTCATTTTTTAAATATGGAGTGGACGCTTAAAGAAGACCGTGTTGCAGTTATTGCGTTGCATCGTTGCGGTTACGCGCCAATTCAAATTTTTAACATACTGAAAAATTTTAATATAACCAAAAGATTCGTTTATCGTACCATCAAACGATACAATGAAGACTCTAGTGTAGATGACAGGTCAAGAAGTGGTCGCCCTCGGTCTGTTAGGACTCCAGCAGTGATAAAAGCTGTGAAGGCGCAAATTCAAAGAAATCCCAAACGTAAGCAGAAACTGTTGGCCCTTCAGGTGGGGTTAAGCAGAACCACAGTGAAAAGGGTGTTAAATGAAGACTTAGGGCTTCGGGCATATCGAAGAAAAACAGGACATCGTTTGAATGCTCGTCTAATGGCCCTGAGACTGAAGAGATGCCGCGCTTTGTTGAAGCGGTACGCGGGAAAAAATATATCGGGAAATTCTTTTTTCGGATGAAAAAATTTTTACCGTAGAGGAGAGCTACAACAAACAAAATGATAAGGTGTACGCACACAGTAGTGAAGAAGCGAGCAACCGTATTCCGCGTGTCCAACGAGGTCATTTTTCATCTTCGCTCATGGTATGGTTGGGAGTTTCTTATTGGGGCTTAACAGAGGTACATTTTTGTGAGAAAGGTGTAAAAACGAATGCAGTTGTGTATCAAAATACAGTCCTGACGAACCTTGTGGAACCTGTTTCTCATACCATGTTCAATAACAGGCACTGGGTATTCCAACAAGATTCAGCGCCAGCTCATAGAGCGAAGAGCACACAAGACTGGCTGGCGGCGCGTGAAATCGACTTCATCCGGCACGAAGACTGGCCCTCCTCCAGTCCAGATTTGAATCCGTTAGATTACAAGATATGGCAACACTTGGAGGAAAAGGCGTGCTCAAAGCCTCATCCCAATTTGGAGTCACTCAAGACATCCTTGATTAAGGCAGCCGCCGATATTGACATGGACCTCGTTCGTGCTGCGATAGACGACTGGCCGCGCAGATTGAAGCCTGTATTCAAAATCACGGAGGTCATTTTGAATAAACTTTAGTGTCATAAGTATCTATGTTTTGTTAAGTTAATTTTGGTATATGAATGGTTACATAATGAATAAACTTGTTTCAATTATTTTACATTAAACATGTGACAGAATTTATGACCTGACTAGGTATAACTTCTACTATTCATCTACATCTACCTAGCAAACGTTTTACGAAGTTTGAGTGGTATAGGAGCGATTTTTGAAGCAGTGACTTGATTACGAGTATCGTATCACATTAAATGTGTTTGGCTATATTATTATCATACACGTATGTATTATGATATTATTTGTACGATCCATGTTTGTTAAAGTTTATATAGAAAAAATCAAGTTAATGATTGATTGAATAAGTTCTTAATATAATTTGTATTGACATTCTAATGATTCAAAAAGCTATCTAGTTGGATTATCGTGTTGAAATTTCGCGAAATACGTACTTAATTCAGGTTCATGAATGAATTCTACGATGAAAGCATAACAATGCATTATAAAATCAAGAGCGCAAATAAAAATAATTTGGGTAATTAATATACCATTGATTGCATGCAGCAGAGATGCGAACGTTGCGATGGATGTGTGCAGTAACGAGAATGGATAGAATACGGAATGAATATGTTAGAGCAAGTCTGAAAGTGGCACCTGTGACAGAGAAGCTGAGAAGTGCGCGTTTGGGATGGTATGAACATATGATGAGACGAAATGAAAATGAGGTTGGTAACAGAGTGTTAACTATGAATGTGGAAGGATATAGAGGAAGAGGTAGACCTAAGAAGATATGGATGGATTGGGTGAAAGAAGATATGGGTAAGAGGGGAGTGAACGAAGAAATGGTATATGATAGAAGAGTATGGAAGGAGAAAACATGTTGCGCCGACCCCAGGTGATTGGAAGAAGGGCAGGATACTGAATGATGATGAATGAGATATACACCTCAAGTTTCAAGCCTCATTCACTTTTTGATGTCCATGGGTTCCAGCAAACAATACCGGCTGAGCACGTTCATCTGTTCTACGCAATAAAATAGTTAACTTACTGACATAGCCTTAATTAGTTTTGAAAACATCTCTAAATTGCTATCAAAGAGCCCTCACCGCTGAAATAAATTAGTACAAAATAAAAACTAAAAAAATTTGCTCGAATAAATTCCCAACGCTCGAGGCCCGAACAAAGTTTGACTTACAAAAAACGTACAAAAGTTAAAACTTCAAGGTAATATGAGAAATTCAAAAATGATTAAACGAAATTCATAGTTTCACAACAAAACTATCTGTAGAACTTTTTGGACAATGCTCACTAAAAATAAAAGGCTGTCAATTTTTGCTTCAGTATTAGTGTTATTACTAAATCAACTTGAAAACACGACTTCTTAATGTGTCCTTGATTATAGCACATACTTACTTGGATTTACTTTTTCGTACGTTAGCGAGATTTATAAGTACAGAATTTCATGTAGTCCATGATCAACTAAGGTTACTAATTACCTAACATAGCCAAGTGCTTCAATTTCATTCTTCTCAGTCGTTTGCACTCTTGGCTGAGTGGTGGTGGTCATCATTTCAGGTGGTGATGCGGTTCACAAAATGTCACAATTCCTCGCATACCGCGGCCTTTCTTGTGCAATCGTTGACAGGACAGCTTAGAGCTGCCTTTGTCGGTTCGTGAGGAATGTTGACCTACACGACGACCTGGACCTCGAATCAATCTAGAACATATGAAGCGTCGGAATGGTATTTCGATATGGCTATATTCGATAGATCATCGCCTTAGATAGATCATCTTATCGATGCCGTTGCTAACTAATCCCCGATCCTGATCACGCAGGAGCCAGGAGCCAGTCACCGTCGACGCCCTAGACACGACCTTACAGATCCATCAGATCCAATAACCCTTACATTAGACACCTTTAGCTCTAACACTAGGAGTAGGGACCCCGGTAACCGTACTCATCGAACTCGGCAAAGAGTTCGACGTGCAACCTAACCTAAACATCAACCCACTGAGTTTCTCGCCGGATCTTCTCAGCGGATCGCGATTCCGATCCGGTAGTAGATTCATTCGCAAAGCAGCTACTCTTCAGTTGTTAGGTATCCTTTGGAGGCGCTCGAGTAGCTGTTACCAAATCTCACCCCTCCTGGCTGAGCCCTTGCTCGCCCACCTGCCCTGGTAAAATTGGAAAGGCCTCCGTGCCAACAGTAATATATCAAACTTAAAAAAAAGCTGCCTTTATTTGGTCAATCCATCGTAACGGTAATCTGCCGTTTAATTTCATAGTTATGACGTTATATTGAATCAATAATAATATGTTAGTGCTTGCACTGGCCATGAAATAGTTTAAATTTCAGAACATTAATAGATTCATAATTTTTGTTCAATGCACGCTATTTGTTTAAGTAATATTTCTCACTAAGCTAACTGATTTTAATACATTGTGTGTTCCAAAGATGCCAGCGAAAAGCACCTCAATGGTACAATCTGTACATAGTACCGATAAAATATGATTTTGACGAATAAATCATCGTATACAATGTTCCGAGAAATACAATTTCCCGTGCAATATGTATCAAGTCATATAAAATCCTATAAAGCTACGGTTAGTTTATGCTTGCGGTTACAAGACGCTATATAATCCACATTGTTGTTAGTTTTACAGGAGTCTTATTACCCCGAACTGTACAGCGGGCATACACACGTCTGGAATTATTTCGTACTAGGTACTTTAAAACATTGTCAATGATGTTTTGTGATGTTACATACAAGTATTACAGATTGTAATATTTTACTAGTGACAAGGCCGTATAGTAAATAGGTAACTTACTCGTCCCGTTCTCAATAATTTTGCTGCAAGGCAATTATGCATCCCTGACGGGATTCCGGTAATGATTTAACACGACTCTGAACATAAAACTGAAAACTGTATATAAATTAGCTTTGATATATGTGATTTTAGTGACTGCATATTATTCGTGAACACATGATTCTTGAAAAAAAATCCTTAACACGGATTACGGAAATCACATAGAAATCGCCAAGGGAAAAGCGATTTTCTTTCTGTGTCTTTCTCGTTCTATTTTTAACGAATGTGTGTGCATACGAAAATAAAATTTCGAATAGAATAGCCGAGCATTCATCACTGCCGGATGTATCACCTCAATGTGTTGCTGAATTCGTTTTTTTTTTTTCAAACACACACGTTATTTATTGTGTTAGTTACATTGTGTGTAACTGTACTGTACTCATTAGTGAAGATATATTGTTTTCGTGTTAGGAAAGGAGGTTTCGTGCGTTCATATTACATGGATTTTCGGTAAAACATTTTAATAAGTACTGTATAAAGCTGTATGTATCTTATAACAATCGCTTTAAATTTGTAGTAAATATTTAAAATCAGTACACTTGTGTTCTTTTTTTTTATTGCTTAGATGGGTGGACGAGCTCACAGCCCACCTGGTGTTAAGTGGTTACTGAAGCCCATAGACATCTACAACGTAGACGCGCCACCCACCTTGAGATACAAGTTCTAAAGTCTCAGTATAGTTACAACGGCTACCCCACCCTTCAAACTGAAACACATTACTGCTTCACGGCAGAAATAGGCAGGGCGGGGTACCTATCCGCGCGGACTCACAAGAGGTCCTACCACCAGTGATTACGCAAATTATAATTTTGCGGGTTTAATTTTTATTACACGATGTTATTCCTTCACCGTGGAAGTCAATCGTGAACATTTGTTGAGTACGTATTTCATTAGGAAAATTGGTACCCGCCTGCGGGATTCGAGCACCGTTGCATCGCGTCAACACGAATGGACCTGCCTTGCGATTCTCTAAAATTCAAACAAGAACTCGCATCTCACTACGAAATTCTCCATCACTTCGCATTCGCAATAGAATGACCTTGATTTGGCATTCTGTAAACACTAATCTTAATTACCCTGCCTCGAGCGAAGTGAAGTGACAACGAAGTTTGTTTATAATATACTAGGGATAGCCGTATACGCGCAAATGTAAATCGAAGCTTACCGGTTTCAGTTTTTCGTTGTATTTATAAGCATTCTGTAAGAAAATACTATGAATTTAAGCTTTGGTGTCTAAGCCACATCTAATATATCTAAAAAGAAAATTAAAAGTCATATATTTATGAAATTAATTGTAATTTCTGGATGTACGCTAAGTTCCTTTGCGTGCACTGGCGAATACCAGAATTAAAAAACAAAATTTTAATTGTTTTCAAAACAATCTCAAGCAGTCAGAAGTTTTTATTTTGCTTTTTTCTAGATTTTTTGTTACTTTGTGAGTGAATTTAACGTTAAATAAAAATTATGAGGTAAGTAAAAGTTAGTTTTGAGGCTATCAATGGTTCATCCATTTGTTTTTTAATCTAAAATTTCAATATATTACCAACAGACTTAACGAGCGTTCTTCTCATCCGACATTGGTGCAAATAGAGGCATTGATAGACGTTTTGGATTAAAAGCTAGCGAAACAAAAGGTTTAATCGTATCTCAACATGTTCAATAAGATAACAAGGATATTAAAAAATATAGGAACTAAATTCTCTTGTCAGATATGATCCATTCCCGGAGAGATATTTAGGACATGTTAACATCTATTTATGTATGATAAATCTATCTACTACGTTTTTATTGATATTCTATTTTAACAGGGAATATCGGTAATTTATCTGTATCTCAAATTCACCAACAAAAAAAAATTATATTGAATTAAATAAATCAAATCATTAACAATTTAGGTATTTGCAATACCTGTTGGATTGATGTTGTTGGAATGTTATTATTGATGCAGAGGTGACTGTATCTATGGTAAAGGGTGTGCACACCGGTACAGGGGTGGCAGGCAGTGCCAGAGTATTGACTAAATTGACATTATGTAGGCTAAAGACTGCATACTCCGTTTAAAATCAATGAACAAAATTTAGGCATAACCTACTTTATTATATTTAAGGAACTACAACAGATTGAAAATACTAATCCACATTATCAGAATATTGTAAGGAGAATTCATTGCCAACTCTGAAAATGTATCAGTAATGGAACAATCCCAAACATCCTACAGGTACGTATGTTATACCTAATTATTTTAAATAAATACCTAAACAAAACGCATTTTAAAAATTAATATTTATATGCTTTTTAGCATTACATCAAGAATCACTTATTTTGCAGTCATCCTCCCCTAACTAAATGCAAGTGACTTCTACTTATTGTGATGCTACTACTAGTAGCTCCAGCCACAGTAGGTCTCATGTTAGTCAAGAGATTGGGTTGTTAGGTAAGTGTTTATTCAGGTCAAAGTACCTATTCATTGAACAACCATATTAGGGACATTGATTTGTGCATAATGCTGTTACTTGTTAATAAAAACCTTTTCTTGTATGTATTCTAAACATTGTATTTTAACTAACCTTGTTTTTAAATAAATTTATTTTTTTCAGCACCTCAACACCTGACCTGCTATTTCATCACTTTTCAATGAAAAGCAGAGTGTACTCAAATTACAACAAATTACACAGTACCAGGATATATAACTTAAACAACCATGGGGGAATAAATAGTTGACAGTCTGCAAGAAGGATGAACTGTTGGTGGAATTAGCATATGCAGCTAGGAATTTTAAACCTGTATTTCCACATATTACTGATGCAAACAAATTTCAAAATTATTGTATATAACTATTGAATAAAACTATAATAAAACTATTTTTATAAATCATTAATTTATATTTGAAGTTACTTCACACTATAAGTAAGCTAATTAGTAGAATTTAACAAAGTAATTCAACATGACCACCATAATGTAAATGTAATCTCATAATCTGAGATTATGGGAACTGGCAGCTCTGCACAATTGCAAATGTTGTGCAAAACACAACACGCAACAGCTATTTTTGCTACCTTATCAGGGTGATAAATTGGCACCCTATGGATCAGCAAACACCTGAATCTACTCTTTAACAGACCTATTGTTCTTTTCACTGAGTTACGGGCAGTGGAATGAAGGTGGTGCTACAAAGCTTCAGGAGTATCTCTCTTCGTATTAGCATTAGCTAGCCATTATTAGCAGGTATTAGCTAGCATAGCATTATCGCCTATTTCTGAAGCAGTAATGCGTTTCGGTTTGAAGGGTGGCGCAGCCGTTGTAACTATACTGAGACCTTCGAATTTATATCTCAAGGTTGGTGACGCATTTACGTTGTAGATGTCTATGGGCTCCAGTAACCACTTAACACCAGGTGGGCTGTGAGCTCGTCTAACCATTTAGATGGTGAAATGAAAAAAAAATTAGCAAAAGGTGTCATAAGGTTGGAACGTTGAGCATATACAGAAAGACCGAAAAGATGTTAAATAATTATAATGGTCATTACTTGCCGTCATTGACTAATCTTTAGTAGATTTTATTTTGTTTTTTTTATAACTGAATAAAGTTTATTTAATATAAATACTAAATTTCACAATAACTTTAAAGCAATATACACAATTCAATTTAACTGAAATGAATACAATCTGAATACATAGTTCATAATACACATTTCGTTTATGGATTACATATCATCAGAATTTCGAAAAATATTAATGGCTATACAAATTGTACATTTTCTGGCATGATAGCCTTTGTGACAGTAAAACCATTTTTTATTGGTAGCAGGTCTTTTTAAGGCCACCAACGTCCCATCAATACACCCAACAACCAAAGTGATTTTAATTTTTTTACAAAAACTGCAATATTTAGCATTAGATTAATATTGGTACTTTTTTATGAAGAAAAAAAATATTTATTAAGTTTAAACCACCTTCTTCTTTTTTCTTCAGTTTTCCTTCAACTTTTGCCATTCTTGAGCATTCTGCGGGAATCTTAAATATTTATATATAGTTGCTGGGTTGTTCAGAGCCTCCACAACCTCAGATATACACTGGGATATCTGGGACAAATATGTTCTTATATTTTCTTTTATGATTTTTTTGGTAACTTCATTTGCCCAAATAAACAAGGTGCACAATAACTGAAACTAAGAAATAATCATTATACAATACACATAGTTATTAGAGAATCTAATTTGTATTCTTTCAAGATATTTTTGGTAGATTAGTTTAGTGGTATTGTTTTACAATAATGGGAGAGTTGGATATAAACAAATGGGCAAACTTTAATAATATGTTTTAAAGTACCTATTTTGTACATAAAGACACAATCTTACCACATGGAAGAGTTGAAACCTTTAGAAGAGTTGAAAGTCCTTTTCAATGGCTTTTAGTGGTCTTCGTCAAAGGGTGTAATTCACACCCTAACTGGTTCATATGATCCTTCGACAATCTATACACTTTCTTTATACTTTTACATAGTCGTCATCTCAAGTTAAAAGTGATAAATTGTGAATTTCGTAGGCTTGTCGACGCATTTCACGCTGATCCGTAGCGTCAGCCTCTTTCAACAATGTTTTCAATAAAAACATACGCTCCATAAAATATCGATGAAGAATAAAGTTATTTTAAAGTGCAATTTTGTTAATTAATAGTATTTTTTTAATAATTAACAGCGGTTTATAACGTTTTCGTATATTCTCACTCACAACAAACACTTAAAACACTAACTTTTGATTTGACAAATAAAATGATTTTGCGATGCGAAGTTCTTGCCGAAATTCGACGTGATTTACACTACAGAATGCCGTTTCAAACGTCAACTCATACATTTTAGTAAAAAAAACTCACGCTTGCTAGTTCAATTCACCCGCGAGAGGCGCTAGTGTAGATTCGGCACTACAATGAAATTTACAGAATGCCAATTTGAAAACTCACACCAAATTCACGTGCGAGTTTGTTAAATAACGCTTACAGAATCGCACGGCTGACGTCTTATCCTTTAGGCCTACGACGACTTCAAATTGTTCACTCCGGATTGGTTACACTTATCTATAAATATCATTTTGTTATTGAATCCTTGCGTACGGCGCCTATTGTGTGTGTATGTATTACATACAGCATATTGTTCCCAGAAATTCCTCTTTCAATTTTGGTTAGAACATAAAAATACATGGAATTTAACAATAGTTTTATTTTTGTTCCAATTTCTTGCTAACACATTTTCGTACAGAGAATAAATAATGTGTACGTTATATACAAACGCGTGTTGAGCTAGCCAACAATTGAATGTAGTAAATAAAATTACCCATATCAATTTCAATCAATCATCAATACATAATATAATATGTGAAAAACTGATGAACAAAAATGCATTGACTTGAAGCCTTGACTTGTTGAGAATTCTAGCAATATACCTTTCCTCATATTAACTGTTTTAAAGCTTTTTTATTAGAAGTTGACGATGGACTTTTCAACTTGTGTTAGGTTGTTACCAGAGCATTAGCTGTGTAATATACTCTAACATTTAGAAGAAGCTTGGGCAAGTATGTACCACCACCCTGCCTATTTCTGTTGCGAGGCAATATTGTGTTCCAGTTTGAAGGTTGGGAGCTAAATGATCAACCACCGCTCGGACCACAAATCAAACATTCAACCATCTACGCAATATTTTATTACAAATGGATTTACGATAGTTTTTTCGAATATGTAAATCTATAATACTTTTTTCCCACCTTTATTCAACAAATTCACCGAATATAACAAAAATCGTCATCGTGGCCTAAAGGATAAGACGTCCGGTGCATTCGTATGTAGCGATGCACCGGTGTTCGAATCGCGCAGGCGAGTACAAATTTTTCTAATGAAATACGTACTCAACAAATGTTCACGATTGACTTCCACGGTGAAGGAATAACATCGTGTAATAAAAATCAAACCCGCAAAATTATAATTTGCGTAGTCACTATTGGTAGGACCTCTTATGAGTCCGCACGGGTAGGTAACCACCACCCCGCTTATTTCTGCAGTGAAGCAGTAATGCGTTTCGGCTTGAAGGGTGGGGCAGCCGCTGTAACTATACTGAGACCTTAGAACTTATATCTCGAGGTGGGTGGCGCATTTACGTTGTAGATGTCTATGGGCTCCAGAAACCACTTAACACCAGGCGGGCAGTGAGATCGTCCACCCATCTAAGCAAAAAAAAAAAAATTCAAATAGCGCTACACAAAACTTGCTAATTTCATTAAATTTTAGTGCAACCAAATCTTAGTACTAAAAAACTTAAAGGTGCATTTAAAGGGCAATAATTCATGGTCAACGTACTCTAGGTAATAAAACGACAATTGATACTAGACTAGTTTATATTGTTGTTCATTCTAGAATGTTCAAAGTGCCATAAAAAGTCATAACCACGGATAAATGTCATCAAATCTATATTACGTAAGGTATTGGTACGCGTCTAGACCTAGTTATACTACTAGTCTAGACAGGTAGGCATGCTAATACTAGATGTATGATAAAACTTTGAACTTCACCAAAACTTTGAACCACTTTGAAATTTCCTTGATTGCGTAATCTACAGTAGCATGTTTTACTTATTTTGATTTTGATTTATTGATCAAATAATTTGAGCTAATGAATGATATGGCTTTTTTTTTTATTGCCCTTGTAGGCAGACGAGCATACGGCCCACCTGATGGTAAGTGGTCACCGTCGCTCATGGACGTCAGCAATGCCAGGGGCAAAGCCAAGCCGCTGCCTACCATAAAGTACTCTCCGCAAGCCTCGTTTGAAAGGTTTTATTACGATTTTAATACACCGTGTACTTGCGTTTACCTTATTGATTTGAATCACTGTACACTTATCGTAGACACTCGAATAGTTTTTTTTTATGTTTGAAGGATTACTGGTGGCCCGGAGGCCTTTCCAGTTTCACCAGGACAGGTGGGCGAGCAAAGGCTCAGCCAGGAGGGGTGGGATTTGCTAACAGCTACCCGAGCGCCTCCGAAGGAGACCTAACAGCTCAAGAGTAGCTGCTTCGCGAATGAATCTACTACCGGATCGGAATTGCGACCCGCTGAGAAGATCCGGCGAGAGACTCAGCGAGCTGATTCATGGATTAGGTTGCACGGCGAACTCTTTGTCGAGTTCGACGAGTACGGTTACCGGGGTCCCTAAGCCTGCTCCTAGTGTTAGAGCTGAAGGCGTCTAATGCAAAGGTTATTGGATCTGATGGATCCGTAAAGACGTGTCTAGGGTGTCGACGGTGACTGGCTCCTGCATGATCAGGATTCGGGGAGTAGTCAGCGGCGGCAACGATAAGGCGATTATCATGGTGCATAGCCTTATCGAAGTACCGTTCCGACGCTGACTTCATGTATTTCTGGATAGATTCGAGGCCCAGGTCGTCGTGTAGGTCAACGTTCCTCACGAACCACGGAGCTCCGACGGCTAACCTGCAAAAGCAGGATTGTAGAGATTGGAGGGTGTCTATGTGTGTGCGGGCCGCGTGATCGAACACCAACCACACTCGCGTAAGTCATGACGGGCCTTATGCAATTTTCGTAAAGTGTCACCTTGTTCCGAAGGGATATTTTACTCCGCTTACAGATCATGGGGTAGAGTCTACCGAGAATAAACGCGGCACGGACTGAACTCGAATAGTACCATCGATATATTATTATAAATTTTCCCGTTTCCACGGTGATTGTTTTTGACACATTCCATTGGGTTTGATACGTAGTAACTTCCCTCCACAGTGTTTCCTGACTCTTATGGCATGCACTTACTTCTTCAAACGAAATTTGAGGAAAGGTTTCTGTAATAAGCTGTAACTTAATTTAGTCCTTGGAATTGTTAAATTCCACGAGCAATATTGACGAAATGTTAACGATACACTAACCGTAGGTCATAGCGTGATCTGGCTTATCTAACAGGTAATGACTATACATAGCTCTTTCAAACTTAAGTGATCGTATTACCTTTAGGTCTACGGTAGCGTAATCTTCGTAAATCAAACATCAATTCAGGCAAACCAATTAATTGGTTCAATAGTTTGAATCGATTCGACGGCACTTGAGCAATCTGTAGGCAAAGTTCGTACGCAAAACTCAATGCAAACTCTAACCCCTATTGGCTTGCCTAAGCTCTAATTCTATATGCATAAGTGTTTATTTGAATCATATTAGAATTATAATTAAAATTTTCTAAAAGATTTAATTCACTTTGATTCTTTTTATTATATTATTTCCAATGTCTCGAATACTGTACAGTTTTCGTGGACACGAATGACTTAAACACTAATAAAAGTTGTTTTTATTACGTCTTCGACTCACAAAAACTGAAGAAAATTGTACATTATAATAGGAACTTTGCACAAGATAGGACTTAGGCATAGGACACGCCAAAATCAGACATGATCATATAATATAGAATGAATTGCCATTAAAACGTTATTTAAGGAGGACAGATACATGTACATAATTGTTGTCTAATCTTAATTTTACTGTATTCTATACGACTCTAGCAACACTGGAGTCTTTTTTTTTATATTCAGCCTTCAGAAGGTTAACTTCACACAAAATCCAGTTAGATTGACTGTGCTACCAAGTTTGATAACCCCTCAAAGCAGAGTCGAGAATTCCCCGTATGAATTGTCACCAAGCTACGGGCTATTTCAGACACGTACAAAGTTTGGTTCACGTTAATTTTGTTGGAGCTCGGTTTCATCTGGGTTGCGTCTAGATTCTCCTCATAACTGCATTCGAGAATTAGTTTGACGGAGTTTGTAAATGATATAGGAAAGTTTTCTCTACGCTACCTGTTATCTCGTATCGTGTTATGAAAGCTTTACTTTATATTCATTATAGTTAATAGGTGGTTTTACAATATCTAATCATTAACCTATTCGTTTCTATCACTAAACTATAATATTTTTTTAATTGATTGAGAATTTGCTCTCATGTCTTAAGGTAACCAGTATTGATTATGTTATATTTGTCGGTTTAGATAACTGCTTTAAATCAGACGGAGGAAAACTTGATGGTCACACAAAAGCCACTGAATATCATACAATGACATCACTGAAATATTGTAATCCTTTTTTAAACTGAATAAGAAAACAAGGTTGAGGTTTTCAAGGTTATTTATGAAATTCGGAATATATCTTAATATTCTTTTTAAATTGTATGGTTCTTGATTTTCTTGATGAAGGTCAAGATCAAACAACAATAGATTGAGTAGTACAGTGATGGAATAGTGGCGGAGATTAGGTCGTAGAAGTGCCCAAAGAACTATGGCGGACCGATAACAAAGTCGAAACGGCTGAGTAGACGTGGATGAGAATGGCGAGCGATCGAACATAATGGCATAAAAAGGAAAGGCCTATTCTTAGCTGTGAGTAACAAAGGGCTGAAGATGGTAATAATTATGCTTCTTTATATATAGGGTGTCCTAAAATTAACGCAAGATTTGAATTTGCCGCAATATTTACAGTATGTTGTTGACTACCCTGAAAAAGAACAATTTGACAGCTGAGAGCTTAGGCGTAGTTAAAACGGAGCCTTATGCGACGTAACAGCCTGCTCTCATTATCGAACAATGTTATTCCATATATAGCCCTATCTTATTTACTTTAAGTTTCAATGAAATAATAATACTCTAAAGACTAACAACTTTTTTCTATTTAATTAGCAACAAGGGGTCAAACTCTTCAAATTGGAACGCACAATTACTTCGGGGTAGAAATACTAAAACACTATCTACAGTCAGGAATCGTGTAAAGTAATAAATGCGGTGGGATTGATTTTTGATAAATGGTGTGCTAGGTACGTACATCTTAATGCATGTCCCCTAGGTACGGATACCTCTTAGGAGGTTCGGCCCCCAGCCCGAAAAAAAAAATACAAATTGATAACTGAAAATTCTAATGAAATGTCATGATTTTTGAACGGATACAAGCCTTCTCACTATTTAACACAACAACTATAAGCTCAGAACGCTCTATGCACGATTCACAGTATCGCCCTGTGGTAAAAGTTTGCCACACAAAGACTTAGAAGTAAATCTCGCGACTTACAGTTCCGCGAAACAACTATAATTAGGACAATCCAAGAAAATTAAGTACTATTTGTGTTGTTTGCAGTTGAATGAATGCTCTAAACGAAATCACTACAATTCACGTTACTATTGAAACACTTAAGTAATTATTTCCAGTAAAAAGATCTTGTTTCGCACAATTAGTCGTTACTTTCAAATCCTTCCCCCGACCTTTGGTATAATGATCGCTTACTCGCAAGGAAACCACAGATTATCAGCTAAAAACTTAAGTTAATATAGGCGCATTCTTGTTCAGTAATATTTTAACGGACAGTGATTTACACGAATAAGCGTGCAAATCACAGTGGAAATCTTCGAGTGAACGCTCACACTTGGGCCAAGAAAAACGCGGCGTTTAATTATGTTTAGCTTTTCATCAATTGAAGTAGATAAGCCGAAAAATTACTGGTAGTAGAACCTCTTGTGAGTCCGCACGGGTGGGTACCACCACCCTGCCTATTTCTGCCGTGAAGCAGTAATGCGTTTCGGTTTGAAGGGTGGGGCAGCCGTAGTAACTATACTCGAGACCTTAGAACTTGTATCTCAAGGTGGGTGGCGCATTTACGTTGTGGATGTCTATGGGCTCCAGTAACCACTTAACACCAGGTGGGCTGTGAGCTCGTCCACCCTTACAAGCAATCAAAAAAAAAGAGATTACAAATTATCATCTCTTGCTGCACATTCACAACACACAATGACTTCACGGCAGTAATTGACATATACATAGATGATACCGACACACATGTAGGATTAGAAGAGATTAAATTAACTTCGAAGAGAAGGGCTAGAAGAAGCTAGGCGAAGAAAATTGATGAGGATGCCAATATTGCATTTAAATTATAGTATTAATGATGGTAGTACCAGTGAAAGTTCAAGAAGATTGGTATTTGAACAGACCGTTACAGACTCAGACTAACATAAAAGAAGAATGTAATGAAGGAAAAAGATGTCGTCATATTACTTCATGTGAAGTAAATCATGCCACTTTTACGTGACATACATAGAAGAAATATGTAGGTCTACAATATTGAGTACTTCATTTTTCAAAATCAAAGCTGCTTTGACTAATTTCATATCAACACGGGCTATATGAGGACGATCATTTCTTCAATACAATCTAATTGTTTACTTCGAGATACGCAATATTCATTTTGGCCTTTATAAAATTAAGCCAATTTCGCTACCAATAATATCACCATTCACGCTTTTTATTAAATCTGCGTTTTATTTATTTATAAATACGCGTATTTCTACGCTCGTGCGATAATGTGATTGTCTATGCGTCACGTACTGCATTCTCCGGCACGGAATAAAGTTCAAAGGGCATTTGATATTTAATTCTCGTATTTAAAGACGTTTTATTATTGAAGGTTTAGTTTGCCAACTATAACTGTAAAGACGTTAAATTCGGTCGAGTTGATAAAGCACGTGTCTGTAAAACACAAACAAACATTTGTTTTATGTAATAGACGGACAAAATTACGTCTATTATAATTATATTTTGCCGTTGTACATTTCATGAATTCCGTTTTAAAGTAAAATAATTAAAATATTATTCCAATAAATTTGTTTCTGCGACTAAATATCTTTTTTTTCCTTTGTAGGTAGATGAGCATATGACCCACCTGATGGTGAGTGGTTACCGTCCCTCATGGACTTCAGCAACGCCAGGTGCCGAGCCAAGCTGCTGCCTACTACTTAATACGCTCCACAAGCCTCGTTTGAAGAAGGACATGTCATAGGCACTCGGGTAACATCGTGGAGGGGAGCTCATTCCATAGCCGCATGGTACGTGGCAAAAAAGACCTCTGTAAACGCACTGTGGATGACCGCAGTAGCTCCAGGTAGTATGGATGAGCTCTACTTCGGTGGCGGGCGGTGCGATGATAAAAACGAGATGATGGTATCAACTCGAACATTTCCTCAGAGCACTCGCCAAAATCTTAAGTGAACCATGGATAAAGCATGGGATATAATTTTTATCAAAAAAAACTTTAATAGATACACAATACTATAATAATTTACCGTTAAATATTATGTGTAATATGACATGAATATTTTTACGTAAATGAAAAAAAAACAATTTTCAATAAATAATGGAACAAAGCGCTACGCTATTAAGTTGTCATAAACTGTTATTTTCGTGTAAAAACCAATATTTAACTAAGTTATTAAATATACTGTGCTCCATTTCATTGTTTTAAAAATACAATTTCGTTATAAAATAGCTTTAATTATCCTAAAGCCACCCATTGCTTAAGTTTTTTTTTTAGATTTTGTGGTTTTAATAACCATCAATTTTATTTATTTTATTAATATAAAAGCCCCGATGGCATGTTCCCAGCCTATAGTTATATACACTACAGCTAGGTGGATATATACTTGGCTTTTCCCCTGGCATTGCTGATGCCCATGAGCCTTGGTCTACCACCATCATGCGGTACGTAAACTAGTCTATATTAAGAGGCAATAAAAAGATCCTGCCGATATATTTTTCCTTGAACATGTTTGTAGGTACATATATTTATTTTTAGCTCATAGTTCCTTAACAATATTGATAATGTATATAATTTTGATAAGGCGTCTAATTTTAAACCATTGCGTTCTTTAACGTTATGTTTGACGAGAACAATTTAGCCACAAACCATCAAATTCAGAATGAAACCTAATTCCACGGTCCTTTCCGATCAGTATGACATTTAATCAACATATTTTTAAACAAAACTAGTTTATTCATAATTATTACACAATACATTGCTGCTTCGAGGAAGTGAACAAATGTTACGTAATATGTTATAGCAATTCCCTGGCGACCGCATAACAATTCATTTTGCTTATCTAAACGATCTTCTCGTGGTTATGAAAAAAATATACCATGTTCGCGGTACATATTTGTCGCTATCGATCATGTTGTAAGGTCAGCTCAACTGGGACTGGTTTGTGCAGGTGTGTGTATACACGTCCCTAGTGAAAAATGATTTAGTTCCGTTTTACGTCTCGTACGAAAAATAGCATTACATAATTTATGTAGATATATTATTTCGTTACATGTCTAATTGTTTTCGGTAATGATAACAAGCAGAAAATAGAATGAAAAAATATCGCTTACCCCACCGTTTCTCAATGTTCAACAACATGAAAAATTCTACTAAGTGTTTTGAAATACTAATAATTGATAATTAATTACATTTTTGGAGCTTCAGTGTTCTAGAAAATTTAAAATTTAAATTCTATTCTTCTAACAGCAATATTTACTTCGTATCTCTACAAATGTCAAACCATATGTATTTTTCACAGGCCGTTCACAAAAAATCCTTAACGGCTTACAGTGAACTTCTAATCAAGGAATCGAACAAAAAACTTTACGCATGCGCATATTTTTTATAAAAGTGGGAAAACATATAAAGTTTTCAACATATCGTATAACAACAACTCTCGAAATTGGGTTTTTATGGACATTCACAAAATAGATTACCGATAATAGTAGGAAAAACAAAAACACGGTAATATTCCGTTAGCCGATAAAACTCTGGTCTATGAGTATTGCTATGCATCTAACTATTTGAACAGTTGAAATAATGTGTGGGCTTAACGTAAGCCCGTTTGCTAGTATTAAAACTTTACTCTTACCGAACGATATCAGCAATTCGTAAGCACATGAAACACTGCAACATAGTTAGACTAGCAAACTTTTAATTTAATTAGTTTTTTTCGTGGCGAATCGAAAAATCAAATTACACCCCAGGCCTCGTGTGCGATCCAACTAAAAGCTTCAACCTTCATGTCCCATAGGTGTACTGTAGAAGGCAGTTATAGCCTGAGGGGCCATTCCAGCTACGCTCGAAAGGGTAATCTCCAACAAATCTCCAACAGTAGTTTGGTCCTTCTCAATCTAAAATTTTAAACGGCAACTCAAAACTGATTTTCGATATCAATCTCCGATATAAAAATTCCGCGAATTGCGGTTTCTTTCGCTATAAAAACATTCACCTTCACTGTTTCTCCATAGCCTTACAAGGGAAAATTGAATGAAAAATTACTAAAAATTCTATCTGGAAATTGAAAATAAATCTGAATCTAGAAAACACTAGAACACATTTAGTTTTCATGTCATATTCCTCAAACACTCAGAACAGGCAGTACGTGTTAACACAACAGCAACGACATAAAATTGCTCGGTTTTGGCCGATAGTTTCGGATTGTTAGAGTACAGAAACGACAGTGTGTCCCAGGCATGGCAAGCTCGTATTAAAATTGATTGGACTCGCCAACAATTGGAGCTGAAGTCTGCACAAATTGAGTTCGAAATGTGCGGATGTCGGCTACTGCACCTGGGTTCTCATAGTTTTTAACGCGACGAGACTGGTATTGTCGATTCAACGTGGTCTCAACTAAATAGCTGTTTGATAACAAACTTTTTACTACAATTATCTATAATACGTGCAACAAAAACTTTGTACCCCTTTTTACAAAAACTAGTGGTCCCACAGTAGTCGAAATTCGACTATAATTAATTGAAATTATATGTTTGTACACCATTATTACCATACACCATTGTACACTATTGTCAAAGACTTTTGTTATTGCTTAAAGTCTGTGTTCAAATTGAGAATAGATGAACATTGTTTGTCTTTAATATTATTTGTCTATAGTGTAGTCTTGGCGAAGTCTGTGATTAGAAGTAAAATAGTCTTGGACAATAAAAACATAATAATATTCAAACGTATCGTCTCAATTATTGTCGAATTTCGACTACTAAGGGGCCACTAGTATTTATAAAATTATCGGTTTTTTTTTTCTATCGGTGTTACGTACTGTGTAATATGATAACACTTAATAAAAGAAAATATTTACCTAAGTAAGAACCCAAGCTACACGATCGTTAACGAATTACCACCACAGTGAGTGTGAAAGAGCAAAAAGTCTATCAATAGATTACATAGACATATGGGAACATTTATAAAATATTTGTGTGTGTGTGCTGTTTTTGTATTGAAATTCAAACAATAATACTTCATCATTGTATATTTGTCAGTGGAACATTGACCGATTTACAACCGAATATGTTTTTTACCAAGAAACTTCGATCAACTGATATTTGAATTATTGACAAATATAATCTGTTTTGTTTTGTAAATTTGCATAAATTTTGTATACTGTGAGCTTGCCGAGTAGGACCATCCGCTTTCCGCCCCAAAGCACTATGCGCTCCAAGTGGTGCACCCGTTATATAACGAAAGAAAGATTCTCGACTTCATATCTCGGGTTAGGTGGCGGCTTTAATCAGCATTTTACTGGTAATGCAGTTATTTGCATCTTAAATATGTTGTTGTAGTCCTAGGGTACCCCGCTGGTACATAGGGCTTTCACAAGCTGTCTCCACTTGACCCTGTCTTGCGCTTGCTCCTGCATATCACTCCAGGTCACGTTGGCAGTCCTCATATCGCTCTCCACGGTGCGTTGCCAAGTATGTACAGGGCGACCAGGTCTTCTCCTGCTAAGCGGTTACCACTCAAACGCGATTGATGCTGCGTTGACTCCGCTGCGCTGTAGAGTGTGTTCTTTCCAAAGTATCCAACGCCTTTTCCGATGGGCAATGTCTTGCGTGATGGGGGTCACGTTTAGTCCAGAGTTCTTTATTTGATATAGTGGCTGGCCAGAATAATGCGGAATACCGACCTCAAGCACTTATTTACAAACACCTGCAATAGTTCGTGAGTGTCTTGGTTATACTCCGGGTCTCACATCCAAACAGGAGAACACTTTTGACAATGGAGTCAAACAGGGACAGCTTAATCCGACGAGTCATAACACTTGACTCCCAGACTGGTTTCAACTGCGCGAACGCACCTCTGGCTTTCCTGACTCGTGTCTCTATATCTTCTTCCAAACCACACTGATTTGATATGGAACTCCCCAGATATGTAAAACTTTGTACTGACTCCAACACACAGTTTTGGAGCTTTAGAGGAATAGTGTTTTTTGATATTACTCGTCTGTCGACGGTTTCGTTGGTGTTGATACCCAAACCTTTTTTCTCCGCAGACACACGGAGGTCCTTAAGTTTTATTTGCATCTGATCCAAAGTCGGCGTCATCAACACTACGTTGTCCGCATACTCAAGGTCTTCTAAGATATTTTCGCTCCATTCAATGTTGTTCCCGTGGTGTAGTCACCACTTCCCGCATTATGTCATCCAGTAACATAATAAATAATAATGGAGACGGGATACAACCCTGCTTAACAGGCGCTGTTATCTCAATAGGGGTTCCCAGAACTTAGTCATACACGACTCTACATGTACTATCTCTGTATAAGGCCTGGATTATACCAATGATTTTATTTGGTATACGTACCTCTTTGTTTTAAGCAGGTCCACATTTTGCTCCACTGTACAGTGTCAAACGCTTTCTCAAAGACCACAAACATAAGAAACATCTTAGTCTGCCATTCGACACTTTGTTCTATGAAGATAGAGAGAGTGTTCCTATAGTTAGTGCATGAAAGGCTTGGTAGGAAACCAGCTTGCTTCTCCCGAAGAGTTCCAGCGATTTTTTTAGATCTGGTTTAGAAGTAATCTTATCAAGACTTTTGATGCACAAGGAAGAAGTCTAATGCACAGTTGTCACAGTTGTCAAGATGAGTCGCCCTTGAAGAAGGGGACTTTCACGAGTAGCCACTGCTTCCATTGAGACGGCATTTTCTCAGTCTCCAAAACCCTTACGATGAACGGGGAAATAGTAAGCTTGTAGATCTCGGTGCATCAGTCTTCAGCATTTCGGCATTAACATTGTCGATGCTTGAGGATTTACCTCGTTCCAGCTGTTTAATTGCTTTTGGCAATTTTATTTAATTTGGTGGGCAGAACACCAGCCAGATGGTCAGATCTGGTAAAGAAAGCGTGGTAGTCTATACCATGCCAGCCAAGATCGAACACTGTGGAGGAACGTAACATGTAGTCGCGATCCTCAGCAGTAAGGGAACGATGAAGATGAGAGAATTGCCTTTACTATTTCGTCAAAGGTGGGCGGTGCAACGGGTAAATTCAACGGCGAGCCAGGCATTGATATTTCGTCTGTGGGACAGCAACTTAGTAAAGTGTTCTGTCCAGCGCATGAGATGCTGTTCCGTGGTACATAATAGTTGACCCAAACAGTATTTCAGTGGATGATGTTTTTTGTTTATTATCTTAAATATGTAGCTCCAAAAATAGTTCTAACTTTTTTGTTCCTAACGTCGTCAAAATATCCTGTTGGTAACAAAAAAGTCGTTGATTTATTTCTAACAAATGAAGTGCTAATTATAACATAAATACTGGCCTAATTAATTGCTGACCCAATTATTTAAGAATTAATTAAGGCGATGAAGCGTATTCTTAACAGAAACCGATTTGATTATTCGATCATTGTCATCTTATTTATATATTCAAAAAAAACCGGAATCTTATGTGAATTTGCATTTAATTGTTACTTTTTGTGGCATGTATTTTAATTACCTACCTTGTGTAAAAAAAATATATTTTAAACTAACGAAATGGATGTTGCCTTTTTGATTGTGCTAGGTTCTGTAATTTGATTTTTTATGAATTTTCTGTTTACTATACTTACTACTTATCCTTACTGATATACTCACCTGAAAGTATACGCTTAAACAGCCACAACAGAAACAGTTCGATCTTAGTATTTAAATATAACGTTATCTAGAATCCTCTTTAATTTGCAACCTTGCGACTTTTGTAGACCTATACAAGTAATTATACCCCAAATTTGCTAGTAGATACTCGGTGCTATCTATGTATGCCATCTGAATGTATACGGTAATCTGAGAAGAAGGCGTCCCAGAAAAACTTTGATGGACCTATGATAGGCCTGAATGAAAAAAAAGGACATGCTGCGCCGATCTCTAACGGTAAAAAGAAGAGAGGACGGTACAATATATCTCCACAACATATCCAAATGAAATATTTAACCAAATGAATGAACCTATAAACTTGAGATGTGTTGCTGAGGGAAGTGTAACGAAATTTATTTTTGACGATGGTCATAGCTTCCTACTCGATCATCACTCGCAGCAAAACTAAATCTACTAGAAATATAATGCATGTAACCCTCCCATAGCACGGTATTTACAACACGGTTCCTATCTGACACGAAAAGAAATTATAACACGGTACTTCAACAACACGATAACGAGATTTTTGTTTATAATTGTTTAGTCATTTCTCAGAATCATGCTTACTATTCATAATCAGTATGAAAGACGCTATGAAATATTTGATTATAGATCGGGTTATTGAGTACATTACCACCGTTCACCATTCACAGTTCACCGCCACCAATTCGGGAGGTGACCTACATTAAGAACAGCTGGCTCTTCTTAAGCTAGCACTTGAAACTTTGAACTAACTTTAGCTTAAATCGAAGGAATAATAGTTTTCATTAAGTTACTAAACACCACACTTCACTACATAACTCAGTTTTGAATAAACCTTTATAAAATAAAGCAAACGTTTTCTGTTAAGAAATAGAATAGAAATATCTTTAATGAATTACTACAAATTGTAAAGAGAAGAAACATTAAAAAAAGTCCAACAGTGAGGTACATCGGTCAAAACGATTTAATATCTAGGCAACCACATAGATGGGGAAGATCCTATTGGGAGAAATACTACAAATCAAGAATTACCAAACAAATTTAGGAAGAAAAATATTATAACCTTTTTTTATAACCTTAATACTAGACGAGGAACCGCCTGTTTGAATGAACGCTGGCGAATATCGATTACGAGGCTCAGCTAGATAAAAATCTGGCCACCGTTAAAAAAAATCCGTAATACTAGTTAGTAATCTTTTGTCCTGATTTGCAAACAGCAAAGCTCAATTTTTCATTACGTTAACTTCAATTTTATTTCAGTAAAAGTGGCTTGCTCAATTTAGGAATAAACGGGCTAAGCGTACAGCCATGAAGCACCTTCTTTGTTAGTTTACAAATATTACACTTTAAGCCGCTATGTATCGGATTTGCAAGAAGTTTTTTTTTTTAATTACTGGCAACAAATTAATCACAACCAGCCCCAGTTTAGGATTCTCAGTGTTATGCATACCAGATACTGATAAACATATATTATTTATGTTTCATCATCATCAGTCTATATCTCTTCACTTCTGAATGTAAGCATCTGACATAGTCCGTCACAATTAATGATCCTCCGCCTTCCGCATCCAATCTTTTCAAGCATATCGCCGCAAGTCATCGGTCCATCGGGCAGGAGGACGCCCAACGCTGCAACGCTTATTTATGTTTAAATATATACAAATTTAGATAATAAACTCCCAGACAAAGAACAAACAAAGCCTGTTGATTACGCAATATTTGCACGATGTGGGAATCGAACCCACAATCCTCGGCGCAACAATCAGGACCTGCTCTATTGCACCATTGAAGCTGCCAGAATCATTATGACAGAAATTTGGATTTATGACCTGATTATGATGATATTAATAATAATTATTAGCAAAATTAAATTCTGTGATTTTCAAAGACAATGAATTTTATTACATAGGACCACTGAATTTATATTGAAGAGTGGGTTTTAACTTTCAAATAAGTTTAGTTACAGCGATTTTAAAAGCGTATCCAGAGCAGAATTATATGTGTACTTAACTAAGTTGAGTTTGAGTGGAGTTTGCTGCAAGATATTTTAAAAAAGTAAAAGATACTTTGTTTCATACTAAATTGCTTCAAAGACTTAATACTACATACATTCGTTATTTTTAATATTTCATTTTATAAAACAACATTTTAGTAACCGATTTTTTTATTTTAGCATGAGAAATTGTTAGAGAGATATTCGACTAAAACTAAGTATAAATATAAGTAACCAACTTTAATTTGATATTTTCAACATTTTAATGGCATGATTATACAAATAAAATAAAAAAAATGTGAACCGTCACGGGACGCCTGTCAGATGTAAAACATCGACATTATTTTGTAAAAGTAATATGCAGAAAAGAACAGATTGTGATAGGAACTAAATAATTATGTCATAATGATAAAATAAAATATTACGAAATAGTTTTACGAATAGTTTGTTTTCAAGTAAAACACAGGTTATGTGTACTGTAGTAAACAACACTGTATACACTATAGGTATTCGAGCTCGGTGTAGCGAGAGAGATGGCTTAACGCCGGATCGAGTGGGAGAGAATCGCACAGTCGATTGCGCATGGCGACGCGTCGCCACGGCATGCGTCGCCACGCCAGAAATCGGTTTTACGTGCGGCTATAGATGTTTCACTGCTGTTATTTTACATAATTGCATAGAACATTTTACTTCGCGGCAGACGTAGGAAGGGTAGTTAGTATGTGTACGATATGTCCTATCGTAATAGTAGAATACTACGAAACGTTCCAAAATAAACCATCGTATACACACATCGTATAAGCAGCTCAATAACAAAACCCACATCAATTGTTTACCTTCGAATGGAATTAACGTAGATTGTTGGTGATTACACGAAATGTGCATTAACGGAACATTAGAAACGATCAATCAATCGACTCCGAGTGCCGGTGCAATTGATTAGTGCTTAATATAACAGTGTTACTACAGTACTGGCCACATATTGCATAACCACTACACTGGTAGCTGGCAAGTTTACTGGTGATAGGACCTTGTGAACCACGCGGGTGGGTACCACCACTCTGCCTATTTCTACCGTGAAGCAGTAATGCGTTTCGGTTTGAAGGGTGGGGCAGCCGTTGTAACTATACTTGAGACATTAGAACTTGTCTCGGGGTGGGTGGCGCATTTACGTTGTGGATGTCTATGGGCTACAGTAAGCACTTAACACCAGGTGAGCTGTGAGCTCATTCACTCATCTAAGCAATAAAAAAAAAAAACTGCTGCTCTGCTGTCTGTCGCAATCTTATCCAGCCTGTTGTCGCTAAAGGTAGATTTAACTAAAAGTTAGTGAAACTGAAATATTATAATATGGTTTGCGATGCAATAGTAAAAAGCCTTTTTTTTTTCATTCCCTTTCCCGTCATCTAATAAGATAATTTCAAAGAACTTCACAGCACTCTCCGTGCAATATGCGGTATAGAACAAAGAAATAACCCAGAAGTACCAAAGGATCCGTGAAAACATAACTACCGATAATTCGAACGGCCCTCTTCTGTATGGAATAGAATTAGGCAGTATTTCCCTGAGAGAAGCCGAAAACCGAAGGAAATGGAAGCTGATACAAAGAGCCACGAAGGGCTTTCAGGGACACGACCTTCAGCAATGAAGTATGAGAAGAAGAGAAGAAGGAAGTATTTGGGAGTCCCGGCCAATGTACGAGAATAGTACTCCTCGCGAGGAGCCTGTCGAGCCTGTGCGTTGCAAAGACTAAGTCTTTATCGAAGCGTAAATTACCGCCACCGAAATCGCTCCGTTGAGAACTCCGAGCCTTTTATATGCCAACTTGGCTTTATCCTCTAAGCCAAATCCAACTGATTCTAACACCAAATTTGGAACATAGTTTATACATTTATGTACATACATTATATTCTAAATATTGCTATGGTATCTAATAGGTTTCAATTAATAGATTAAATTAAATAAGTAGATATAACAAATCATTCTGTCTTTCACGAAATTCAGTTTTAAGACCCGCAGCCTTGCATCCATTAATCTGTAATAAAATACATCGCCTATATATAAATTACCGTATTTACAACGTTAAGCATCTACTTAGTCGACAGGAAACATGATTGAACTTATCCGTTTCATTTTAATCTTATTAAATTATATACGTTATGATATATCATTAACATAACGAAGGTAACAAAACATTCATTAAATTGCATTAACCGAGCTGATTACGAGGCTTAGACCAATTTCAATTTTCGAAATGATTTATGATGTGATTATAGTAATTGATACGTGATTAACGATTGATAATAGCAAGCAATGTTCAATGACACTTCATTGAGTTATTTAAGCTCATGTGTCTCTGTATCATTGTTGTAGGTACTAACTATTAAATTTTATCAGAGTTACACATGCAATATTATAACAGAATAGATTAAAAAATCAATTACAAACTAAACGTAAGCAATAACTACACAAATCATTCTGATATTTGGTATACAGTTTTTAATTAGCAATCGTGAAATTTCTGTGAGCTAAGCGAACGGGTTTGCCCTTTGCCTGGTCTAATTAGGGTTGTAACTTAATAATTCCATGTTGCTAATTTCCCGAATTTTCCGAATTTCCTCTTTGCAACTCTAGATGACGTTTGTCGCAGTAGACAACCTTCTAATATGGTGAGAAATATTTTCTAAATTTACAAGGGACTTACTAAGACTAAAAATTTTTCTAGTCCGTGTTTACTTTTAAATGGCACTAAACTAGGTGCCTTTTTACACTTCGTATCTATGTGAAGGGTTGTGAATAACGAAATTTTTCATTGCGCTGTCGAAACTCGGCAGATTATGCATAAGCCGCATGCAAAAGGTTAATACATCACACATCTGTTCCCATGGTGTCAAATGTGCTCATGAGAGCTCACAACTGTCTCCCTCTTGATAAAATATCTACATTTTAATAGTATGTTTAGTTTTTTTTAGACTACAATGATCTCAAACGGTTTAAAACAGTTTCATGGCTGCTAGTGAGAGCCCTGCGTAGTTCACAACTGTAACCCGTAAATCAAGCGAGTTTTTGCTGGAGCCCGCAAAACGTGCGCTGTGCCGGGATACAATATTTAGTGCTATAGTTTTGTTCGTGACCCTCATAAAGCTGTATCTATTAAACCAGGTAGGGGAATTTAACTGGTCGTTAACGTCGTTGAAAAGTTGTGGTTGATTGTCCGTTTTTACGTATGTTGCCATAGAATACGTTTAATCTATACTAATATATAAATCTACAGTGGTTTTTACGGATGTTCCCTTATAACTGCATCCTGCTGAACTATGCATCCGATTGACTTGAAACTTTGTATCCATGTAGAAAATACATGTACTTAATGGATAGGCTAATATTTATATGAGTGTTGGACTCCCTACACCAGTTGCGGGGGCGTTAATGATAAGAATATTTGTGGGGGTGAGAAATAATAATATTAATTTTAAATGCCCAGCGAAGCGGACGGCAGCTAGTAGTACATATTTTTAAAGAACTCAAAAATCGATTTGAAAAATTAAGAGGATGCGTTGGGGTACTTTAGAATGGAAATGCCTCAAAAAAAATTTTTTTTAAATAATAACATTATTTTCCAACTCGATCTCGGCGAATCCGCCGGCTAGGCGTCCTAGGTACGCCGCGAGTCTTGTTGTAGTGTTGACAACGGGAACCTCCCTACTGCCCGGGCTCTAACCCCAGACGGAGATCGAACGTCGGGTGAGAGAATACGAAGGCTAAAAATATCCTTGGGCCCGCGGTTTGCTCCCAAAATCTGCAAAAATCGTAATGTCTAACGTACTTCGCGCGTCCCCTAGACGCGGACACCTAGTATGAGATTCGGCCCTAGTGCCTAAAAAAAGTGGAGTCTTTTAGCAAGTGGGCCTATAACATCTTTGCCCACTGCGTCTCACTTATCCAGCGCGCTCCCTGGGCGTGGGAACCTCGTAGGAGGTTCAAAAAAAACGAGGTTTTGATACTTCGTATTTTAATCATAATACACAATATAAGATAAATAATAAACCGCTTTTATCAACTAAAAGTTTTAGTTTTTTATCATGTTTTATGTAGCATGTTGAATTTATTAACGTTAAAAATAAATAAAATGAATCTTTGTTTGATGAATCATACATATACGTGAATGTGTAAACTAACAAATATTTGCCTGGTGTCATATTACTATTCTCCAAAACATCCTAAATAATGGAACAGTTTTTTTAAACCCACTTTTATTTATTGTATAATTTTGTCTTAGTACATAACTTCTGCTCTATTTTCTTAGTATGTAAATATAATATGTAAATTAATGAAGCGTTCCTTTAAGTCATTTGACCGCTAATGTATTTTAATATTTTGGTGAGGTATCGCTAAACTGACTTTTGCAGGTATAGTGAGGTATATTGTTAGCACACACGGTTAAACACCACTACCCGGACTATTTCTGCCGGGAACCAGTCTTGCGCCACACTTTTAAGGGAGTAGTCATTATACCACAAAATGGAGACTTAGATCTGATGTCACAGGTGGATGACCGAATTCCCATTCAATACATATGATCCGATTACCATTTAACACAGGCAAGCTCGTTCAATCGTCTTTGGAAAGAATAAATAAAAATAAAAACACATATTATACTTAAAGTTCACATATATTTATTTAACTGACAAAAATAAATGTTGAAGAAGCAGCTAAAATAGTAGAGAAAATATTTTGTTTCACCGATGATGAAAAAAAAAGCAATAAGAGACAATAAATTGCCCTCAAAAGTGAATCTCAATAAAGGCTTAAATCGGCGCTATCTTGAATATTATGAGACGAAAACTTTTCAGGGGAACCCGGGAACCATTTCGAAAGACAGGGAAAAGGTGGTGCGTAAGTATGAATAAATTGGAATTGGCAACAAAGTTTGGGGAAAAATCGAGGAGTTATTTCTATTATTTTTAGGCAATAACAAAGGTTAGGCATTAACGAAATTTATTGCTTTTACTATTTTAACTGTTGTAACAAATGTTCATGATTGACTTCCACGGTGAAGGAATAGCACCCTGTAATGAAAACCAAACCCATAAAATTATAATTTTCGTAATTATTGGTTGTAGGACCTCTTGTAAGTCCGCACGAGTAGGTACCACAAACCTGCCTATTTCTGCCGTGAAGCAGTAATGCGTTTCGGTTTGAAGTGTGGGGCAGCCGTTGTAACTATACTAAGACCTTAGAACTTATATCTCAAGGTGGGTGGCGGTATTTACGTTGTAGATGTCTATGGGCTCCGGTAACCACTTAACACCAGGTTGGCCACGAGCTCGTCCACCCATCTAAGCAATAAAAACAAAAAGATAAGATATAAACAAGTTTTCACGATACTTTAATTGATAAGTACTGATGAAAACTATAGTTCAATCATGAATGTGTCAAAAATGATTATGAAGACATACTTTATAAGAGGGAGAACTCGCAATAAAAACAGGCCATAAACGAATTAATAAAAGGTTTCAATAATACAACTCATACATACATTAAATGTGAATAATATTTCCATTTATCAAACTGAACTGGCTTTAAGTAAATCCACCAAAGGCGATCGCTTAAAGCAATATAAAACAAGGCATTTTTAGGGTTCTCCCATTTTTAATTAACAATACTTTTCCTTTTCTTCTGAAAGAGTTTTGTTCAGCTTAATTACGGTTAATTCCACCCCTCTGTCATCTGTTTTAGCTCGAGTTATAGAAACAACGTAGCTGCAATTAGCCTTCTGATAACTCTGAAAGTAAAGTTATGAAAGTCAACAATTTCGACTTTTAAGAGAACTATTTAGATTCTTAAATAAACATTATTTAGTCGAAGATATTTCAGAAGAAGTTTTAAGTTCCGTACAGCCATAAGCTAACGTGCTATAAAAGCAATCAATGAAATATTATTTTGAGTCAACAACAATCACGTAAAATTTATACCAATGTAAAACACAGTAAGAACATGATACAACTTCTCGAGCTGTTTTATTTAAATTAGTTTCAGTTGGCTTTAGTTTTTCCGACATCGGAGCTTTCAGCTTTCCCTTATAAGCATCAACAGATCCAAATTTCCAAGACCTCGAAGTTGCTGTATATTACCTTAAAAGATTCCGCTATATAAATAGACAGATACCAAGACAAGCTAATAAAAATACAGATTACTTCGTCAATTAATTTCGTTGTTAAATTAAAATTCAACTTTGGCTAAATCTAGACTTAATGACTTCGTAGAAGCTGCTTTCAACGTGTTATTGTAAAATAGTAAGTAACTAAATGAAAATTAGAAGTGGAGCTATTGTGTACTAATGAAATTCCAGAATTGAAGATCGTATACAACAATGGGAGCAGACGAACCCGTTTCGTTTTCATTTGAGTATTTGGCCTCCGATTCTTTTTCAATGTTATCGTTAGGAGTTTCGTCGAAATTAATCACTCACAACTAACTCCGACGGGATACAGCAAATTGATTAGATTTTCGAGTTTATATTTTCAATTAATATTCATGAATATCATCATAATCATCATCATTATCATCAGCCCACAGTCGTCCACTACTGGACATGTGCCTATCCCAATATAATACAATATATTCATGAATATATAAACCAATTGATCAACTTAACAAAAAACCATTTACATAATTCTTCTTCTCAATCGTGTCACTCTTGACAAAGTGGTCATGATCGTCATGTAAGTGTGGAAGGTGGCAGACTTGTTGCGACTCACGTTGTCCCGCCATCTCTCCATGGTCGAGGCCATTCTACTGCACTCATTTAGGGGACCTCCCACTGTAGTTTTAATTTGGTCGCTCCACCATTCGGTGGTGACCTCCCACGCGGTCTTGTGCCATCAACTCGTACAACGACGTACAACGACGCGTTCCATGGACCGGCCATCTCCGAAGAAATCCACCATTCGAGACTATACTAGAACAAACAGACGCTGCTTGATGCCGAGTTCTTAAAGTATCGAGACATTTGTACGAAATGCATAATTAGTATAAGTTTAATATGGCAATATTAAGTCGCACTTATAATGGAATTTTTTAGTGATGGCTATTTACTGATAGCCTAAGACCTTATGAATAGATACCATTTAGCACATCTATTTCCTTACAAACTTTAACAAAGAATATGTAAATTCGCATTGGATACACTTATTGAATACATTTTGTTTATATGAATAAAACACGCTGCACTAAAATATTATTAAAGAACTCACGAAAAACAGTTGAGTTTCTGAAAATGAATTTCTATTTCCGTGATCTCAATTTTTATAGACACCCACACGGTATTGGTGCAAAGTTATTCAGAGATCCCTTTGGTCCAGTTAGGTATTTTGACAGTAGTTTATTGTAACATACAGAGAACCAAAAAAGGGTTGACAGCGGTATATTTTACTGCTACGAAAACCTTTCACTGTTTGTAGTAATAATTTTCAATGAATGTTCGAATTTTAGACTGAATTATTTTTTTTAGGTCATACAAATCTGTTTAAGTACTTAGAGAATGTTTGAAATTCTTTATTTTAATCTTATAAGCATTAAGGTTAAGAAGATTTTAATGGCAGCTCTAAAAACAAAATGTGAAAATAAATCTTATTCCATTATTAAAAAACAACGAGCAGGCTTATTTAAAAATAAGTAATACTAAAATTTAAGTGAAGAAACAAAGGGAAAAACTCATTTCGACTCGAAATTTCTATTCAAAACTGGGTCTCAGTTTTTGTATGAAATAGCTCAGGTAATGCCCGATTATCATAATGAAATTGCTGCCTGTGGCCGTTACAAAAATGTTGAAATTTGTGGCGTTAAATAATAACGTTTAGAGTGGAGAAAAATGCTTACCTCCCTACCTATAGAACGGCGGACGTTTCCTCTGTGAAATTGCTAGTCATATATTACAGAGGGAATTTTCAATTACAGCAATCCAGCGGTTTTTCATTCATAATGTGACTTTTAGGCAACGCTTCGAGGTGGTCATTCATAACTGCCAAAATACGTCGCAAGACCAAACTGTCAACCAAAGTTATTGAGAGTGCCAACATCGATCATGTACTTTTGAACATCTATTGAAAGAAAGTTTGGCTGAACGGGAAAAATGGGTCTTGTTCTATTAGGTAAAGATTATCGTCATCATTTTTCAATATTCGTGTCACAAATTATTTTAAATTTAAAACAAACAGCTATTTTTGAATGAATTTTTTTTTTACATGATCTTAATCTTAAATGTAAAAAAAAATTATTATTCTAAAACCGTTATGGTTCATTGTAACAATTTCCGTTTCTTACAGTCAATGGTTCCTGATGAGCTTGCTCGCTTTCCCCGTCGGACGGTCTATTTCACACGCATACACATGTTGCCGCCTCCTAGCTTGAAAAACCAGTGCTTAGGATCAAGTGAACTCTGAACTGGTCCACGCATTTACGTCAATAAATAAAATAAATGAAAATTCCACTTTCAAATGAGATACCAAACAATATAATATGAACTGAAAGCCTCTTTTAATGCTGTATAAATTATATTTGAAATTTCAAAGCCATTGAAAATAGAAGCTTATCGAAACGATCACGAAGCTCTTCGAGGCTTTCAATAATTTATTATAATGCAAATTGCATCTCTTTGTGAAAGAGTGCGCGGTACTTATACTCAATTCCTCTTAGGATCTTTTATACTGTCTTTTATAGTCGGTCTGGTCTAGAAATTTTATTGCCTTTACGATATTCAAATCATTTGTTAATAATTTACTTAAAGGACAACGCTAAAAATGAAGACAAATAAAATCTAGGGCCTTAAAGATAATTTTGGAATATTTTTTTAAGTCCTTAACATTTAATTGTGACATTAAATCGAATAACAATAAGAAAAAACTTTAGTACTTGTGTGCTTGTGGTAACTCGTATGTGTTAGTAACCATGTAGCATCAGTTAACCTGTAGGATCTTTAGCCATTATTTAAACATTAAAAACGTATTTCATCAGTCATTCCTTGTCAGCTATATGTCCAGAAGTTAAGAAACAAATAAACTGAAGCTAAAAATAAAATCACACGTCATGAACAAAAGCGAGCTTTTAGTATTTTGGGCACATTAAAAGCAACATAATAAGAATCTCCTTAAGTGAACATTAAAATACGGCGTCGTTATTTAAAGACATTGTGTATGGGCACAGGTTAAATAAAACATGGAGACTCAGCCGTTTTTAGTTCGATTGGTGCTCACAAGCTATTCTCGGTTATTTTGTATTAAACCTTGAGATGTGATACTTTTTGCAACAAGGTGCCGCTCTTTGCGTCATCTCCTCAGCTCAGAAAGGAAATTAAATGTCTTATCGCTCAGATAAGGTACCTTTTTCGTGACGATTTATTTATAACAGAATTCAGATGATTCCGGTTAGAATGACGTTCTGATTTTCTATTTCGTGCACAAAGGGCGACTATTTTTGAACCGTTTTTTACCTGAAATTGGGAAGTGCGCCTTAAAACCATATAAATTAATTGGATACTTTGAAGACTTGAATTGGATACTTGAATAGTTACTATCAACCATCTACTTTCTAATTTGGTGACAGATTTTGGTATGGTGCAGTTCAAGTCCTATATCAATAACAAAGAACATTAGACTATAGAAATCACAATCTATAAATATCATAAAGCATATATCATAATACCATAATCGTGCGGCTGTGGAGTACTGAGAAACTATTCACACATCTGCGGACTCGTTTTTCCCCAAACTTTCAGTTATTTCCCAAAAGAATATAAGAGCCTACGTAGCATAAACTTTCGAAACTTTGATTAAAATAAAAATAAAAATCACGATAACTCTTGTTACATACAAAATGTGGAATGATTACGAATTCAGAAGCCTTTCGCTTTCCCAGAACATTATTCAAAGTAAAAGCCATTAAGTCACGTATAATTTAGAGCCCAATATAACGCCGCCGCTGCTCGAAAAATTAAGGAAAAAATTCTTAGTCTAACAAGTTATAATGTACACTGTGCCTGGGTGAGCTAATTACGGGCAACAGTTAATTTGAAAAGTGAAAAGAGAGGAAATTTACTTTTGAGGTGAGACTAAGACAGGGTTGCCTAATTCGACAAAACAGAAACTAATATAATCGTTGAGAGAAAGCTTGTTACAGTAATGGAAAATTTAAAGTATAAAAAACTACATAAATTATTCTCGTACTTTATCACGAAACCTGGCCAAACGATGGTACTAATTAGAAAACCGGCATACCGGACCGCTTCTACTGGTTTTCTATCGATCCTTTGAATCGAGTAGACTTGAGTTTTATAATTAAAACAATGTTTTCCCCGCTTTGTTTTCTATCAAACTTCCTTTACTTTTCTCTCTAATTCAATACCGATGCAGCTTTGTACATTGATTATAAATTATCGTCTTGAAGAGTCCCTAGACATCCAGAAGGGAATGTTAACATTAAGATACATGCTTGGAACTTCAATTATATTAAAAAACTGCAGTTTAGCTGATAGCGGTACCTCCTCGCTACGGACTGACCAATATTCCACTACAAAGTAATTAAATATTTGACTACGATATTTTACATTAATTTTATAGCATTTTCTGATTCCGGTAATGATTTGTTATAAAAAATAATAAAGGTCTCTTCAAATTACGATAACATGAAATGACGAATTGAAATATCAGGATCATTCATATCTTATATACCAAGAATTTGGTAATATATGATTTATGGAGACCAAAGAATTAGGTCATGAGTAAAATTAACCTAAGTATAACAGTGGCAGCCCTAATAATGAGTAGGGACCTGTTTCGTTTGTAGTTGAGAGGTTCTTTAAAAAGTAGTTTGTAGCAAGATTTTAATTATAGCATTAAATCAATTCTATTTAGTGCACCGTATCCAGAAACTCTTTATCTACTCAAAGATAACTTAAACTGTTTTCGGTGTTTCCGAGTTTAAATGTCAAATTCTATTTTTTTTTTAATGTTTAATCTGCTTTAAAAAGAATGTACTCATTCTAAAGTATATAATTACCATGTAAGTAATAAGTAGATAGGGCTCGGCAATATTGTTTTACAAACCGAACTAGACGATTTTATTTGTAATCAGGCTAGGAAATACTAAAGGGCGAAATGTTTGCCGAGTTATAGGTCGCAGAAACAAAGAGGAAAGGTCATCTTAAGAATAGCATGTTTCGGGCGCCTTAGGGATTTTGTAAGCCCTTTAGCCTTGTTAAATAGCTGTGAGAAACTCGTTAAGCGAAAGCAACTTAAAAGGCTCAGAGCTGTTTGAAAAAATTAAACCTTTAGCGAAGATTTTTGAAGGATCTAATAGGAATTTCTCTACTTCATTGTAAGATTAAAATTATTTCTCATTCATTATTCACATTCAATTAAATGATAGATTATTTGACGAGGACCGGGTAAATCGCGACCTAAAATAACTAACCTTACAGTTGGTACAGATACTGATCAGACACTTGGATCGGGAAGTACCCACAGTGATATGCTAATATTTCTTGGACATGATGTGGCGCATACTCGTAGGTACACCCTGCGACGTTAGGGTATCGTCGTGTTCTCATCGCATAAATCGGTACCAACCTGTGACACTACCTTTTTTTTTATTGCTTAGATGGGTAGACGAGCTCACAACCCACCTGGTGTTAAGTGGTTACTAGAGCCCATAGACATCTACAACGTAAATGCGCCACCAACCTTAAGATATAAGTTCTAAGGTCTCAAGTATAGTTACAGCGGCTGCCCCACCCTTCAAACCGAAACGCATTACTGCTGCACGGCAGAAATAGGCAGGGTGGTGGTACCTACCCGCGCGGACTCACAAGAGTTCCTACCACCAGTAAAGGTCCAATACGCCTTGTTATGTTATGTTCATCTTGCTTTCACTCTGTAATATTACCCTATAAATCCTGTCGTATGCTTTTCAAAAACATTCTTTTTTGGTATTTTGTAGTACATAATCAACCTCTTCCCTTTTACGATTTTGCAGGATAGCCGAGGTTCCCGTCGCGTTGATCGATTGCATATACGAGAAAATTCAGTATTAATAATAAAAGACGAGAAATAGTAGCATACGCAGATGGTACTGATACGTTTGTGCTTATGAATTGTGGAAACAAGCCCGTTTTTACTACAAATAAATACATATATAAAAACAAAGCTTATTCTCCTTACTGAATACATGAAAAACAAAGGAAAAGTTATCCTGTTTCTTCAAATAACCAGTATAACTTTTTTTAATTTTATAACAACCAAAAGAAGCGAAGCTTACTTTTTCGTTAAACATAAATACGAAATTTAATTCCAAAGCAATTTTTTAATTCAAAAGTTTGGCTGTCAGCAACAGTTTCCATTTAACTGCGTTAAGTAAACGATAAATCAAAAAAATATAAATACAAAAACAAACAGCAGGACTGTCCACTGAGAGATAAATAAATAATATGGACGGCTTCTAAGAAACTTTTTAGCGCTCTCCCAAGAGTTCCCTTCTTAATTATGCTTTCATTTATCTTTCCTTTCATTATCCAAATTTAATAGTAGGTTTACAATTTTCTCCTGCAGATTCGCTCGTGAAATTATATTATAATCTCAATAATACATATTATATATAATTATTTGATTCACGCATATACTTGCGAAAAAATAGCCACAACATTGTACTTTTATTCCTGTTGATGGGTAGATGAGGTTCTGGTCTGCTTGGCTTTATGTGTTTACTGGATGAGATAGATAAATAGCTTAACGTAAATGCCACAGTCTTTGAGACAAAACATCGATGCCTATTACATTGTCATTGTAACTATCTTATACAATACCTGAAACGCATTATGCATTTAAGAAATAAGTAGTTAAAAAACATATATTCCCATTCAACATTCAATAAGAAGAGTTACATGTAATGACAAAGTAAAACCCAAGTCTCATTTATTGTACCTGATTGAAGATAATACATTAACAGATATAAACAAGTACTAAACAGCCTACCTTAGGTAAGTAGGGCTCTTGATACGTCTTACTACCGCTTAATACGAAAAAAAATTCACACGATCATATCGCCATCACTAAACGATTTTTCCAATAACCAAAAAAAAATACGATGCAAATTTCCATCGGACCAGAACCGAAACTGTTGAAATGCAAAACTTTTTCTGAATGACGAAAACTCACAATGAATACTAACACGGAATCCCTTAGAATTTAAATGAACGAGACCTGAGAGTTGGGTCGAAGATGAAACTTTTTTAATTTCGCCGAAAGAAGCCAGGTGCTCTGCGTCACTTTCAATTCGACAGACAATCCCTCGCCGGATTCTTGCGATAAGGATACTTCCTACTTCCAAAGGAAATGTAATCGTTTCTTTTAATTGAGATTCTATTGATTAAGTCGCATTGAATTTCTTACTGACTCTCATAGTTTGCTGACTTAACCACACTATAACGAGTCATAACGATAATCATAAATATATTTATAACTATACACTTTATTTATTCAGTAGCATTTGATTTCAGCTTTTTTTATACGTTAGCAATTGAGCAAACCATTTATTTGTATTTTTTTCTAATAGCGTGGCATAACTGCTCTTGCATTGAATCATTTTATTATGCGTAATAGTGACATTACAATAAAAGACTATATAGATTCCATTACTGTGTAGACACTTTTGTTCAGTAGCCTGTCATATATTATGATCGAATATAATTGATAATGTCAAATCTCTTTCAGAAATACCCCTTTAAGATCTTGTTCCATAAATGAAAATTCCAAACATTCCAAAATTTTTAAGATGGGTTCAAAAGCATGTTCTCGGAAAGCGTTAAGATCCGGACGACTTATGTTTTCTGATAATGAAAAATTGTTCGATACTTGATCAAACGTTGTTTCAGATTTGATTCCACTTAATTACTATAGTAATTCTGTAACATTCATTAGAATTCAATAGACGATTAGAATGTTTAATTTTTCTTTGAATCTTATACCATATTAATTTTTCCCCTAATTTTGTGGTTAATAAGCTATATATTTTAATCAAACAAAACTAAATTAGGTAAACAGTGCCTTTATTTAAAACTTTAAGCTAAACAAATTCTCTCTGAACTTGAGTTTCAAAGTATTACGTATGATATGTGCACTGAGATAATGAGTACTCAAAAGTACGCGCATTCAAGAGTAATAACAAAAAAATTGGTACTACATACATTGCAATGTTTGAAGCTCAAGTTAAATTTTGACTAATTCGTATTTATAGGCCCGCCGTTGATTTTATCCATTTTGCAGCAGCACTTACTTTAGCATAGATACCAGGGTTATTCTTGCGAGCGCAGCCGACACCAAAGGAGACCACACCAAGTTGGACATTGCCCTTAACAGCTGGACCACCGGAATCACCCTAGAAATATGATCAAGATCTTAAATTTATCGGCAAATTTCATACACTTATCGTTCTGAAAGCTTTTAGTAGCTTATTGAATTGTGATAAATATGCTTATTATAAATAATGCAGATACGACTACTAGCATCATGCACCATATATGAGACTAAAATCTTGTGTCTCTTCAAAAACTATGGCAATAGTGGATTTATGCCTAAATTTACAAAGCTGGGCTGAACGCCACTTAATTTCATCTGATGTCACTTGAGGCTAAAATATACCTCCTCAGTGACCAGTCTCAATTTTTTTATGATTAGTCGCACATTGTGCATTGTGATTGCCGTGATTTTTTTTTATAATTATTATTTAATTATGTTTTATGACTCAAACTTATAATCGTTTACATACCAAAAGATAATCGTGAACGAAGCTAAAAATTGGAAATTAATTAGTTTTAGATTCAGATTACATTTTTGGAACCTACAGGCGTTGAAAACATTTAATCCGCTTAAAGTACACCTTTAAACCCCAAAAATCGTTCTCATGTTTATCTACTACTATAACTATATTATCAAAATACCTGACAGGAGTCCTTTCCGCCTTCGGGGGGCCCAGCGCAGAACATATTAGATGTCAAACTACGGAAATATTTCTTGCATTCATCGTCAGAATGAGCTTGAACGTGCACAGCCCTTAGCGTTGTACTTGATGAACCACCTTCCTGTTGTTATTTTTTTAATTTTACTTTTCAAATAGATAATATAATAATTTTAGCTAAATAAAAAATTGTTGCACTATATTTCTTAATATTAATCATGATTGATAGAAATTTCACGCAATGTCTAGCTGCTGGATCTTAACAAACTAATATGACTTTTTATAAATAAAATAAACTAAACTATTCACTTCGGTGCCATACCAGTATTCACTTTAAGCATATAATTCTCGACCTTATTACGTTCGAAGTTAATTGACGATAATTGACGTGCGATCCGCAACAAAAGCGTACAAGTATTTCACTTTTAGTTCTAATTAACGCTGTAACCTATTTCATTATTGCAAATCAGAAGAAACACTCACGCTTGTAGCTCCCCACCCGGAAACCAATAGATTCGTTTTGTCAGGAACCGAAGAGCCTTCTTTAGCTAAAGTAATGATTTTAGTAGTTTTTCCATCGATCGCCATGTCTTTGTTCACAGTGACAATGGCGAAATCGTTGTTTTTAGTTTTAGAATTGTATTTCGGATGAGCCACCTTTGATTTCGCTGTATAAACGGTGCCTCCTTTATTAGAATTTGAGCTTCCGATACGCACCGTTACTTTGGAGATACTGTGGAAATGTTATGTTTAAAATGATTGATGTTCATTCGTAGAACTTTGTGGACAACGATTTGGCTGTGCTATTGTCCATGAACAATCGTAACTAACCACCATAAGTCAAGCTTATACATTAGTCTGCCTTTGAAAGCCATTTCAAAAAAATTACTATTAACTCAATATTCAAACTCTTTCCAATTACACCTTTCAAAGCAGTTTAAATTGCGAACTCTCCTGCGGACTTAATGAAACTCAATTAACTATGGCTCTCACGGTTGTTTAACATATTATTATAAATAAATCTTCTAGAATAACAGAAATCAGTAACCAATATACTTCAGTTTAGACAAATTAAAATACATTTAATAAGAATAACAGTTGTAATTGGCCGAAGGACACACTGAGACGGAATTTATTTTAAAACTACAAGCTAATATTGTATTGTTAGAAATTTTAATATAGTAAGCCTAGTGAATTAACCAAGTGACCTAGTGAAAATCACTGGGTCATATTGAATGCTGGTGGCAACGGACTGGCTACACTGGACGTCAATTGGAGAGGCCTATGTTCAGCAGTAGACAGGCTGATGATGATGATGATGATGAAGCCAAATAGGCAAGATAGTGATAGTCATTACCGGGTTCCCATAATACGCTCATCTTCGGTATCTACACCCATATGTTGCAAATGTTTCTGTCTATATGTGTATCTTTTTCACATTAATTATTATTACAATTTTAATTTAATTCACGAACATTTGTACTTCTTATCTGAGTATGTATAGAGTCTGTTCAATAAATGTAGTAAGTATTACCCTTAGGACCACGAATTCGGTCTCACTCATGTTCTTAAGCTTCTAAGCACGTTCAGTTAAAATTTTAAGTGATTCTTGGAAAATAACTACGGCCCGCGAATACCACGTAGATAAATAGTGAACAATCTCATCTGCATTTGGAAATTTTGTACAGTGAAAATGTAAATAGATTAAAATAAGCAATTTTCGTGTACAATAAATAAATTCTAAAACAACTAAAGGAATGTTTTTAAAAAAAATTATGATACATACTTTGGACTAAATTTTCCGTTAGTTTTCGTATCATTTATAAGAATCATCAATAGAAAAAGCTCTAAAAATCAACCGTTTCAATTTCAACTTCTTCTTCTTCGGTCTAAGGTATAAATCCGAACCACGAATATCACATACAGAAAAAAAATTTGCTTAAATCGGTGGAAGGGCTCAGTGCACACCTGGAGTAGCCGGTGTTGTCGGAGTTGCCAGAGTCCATAGACATCAACATTGTAAAAACTGCCGCTCAGCTTGAGACATGAGTTTTAAGTCACAGTTTTATCAAAGACTGCTCCACCATACTCAACAAATATACTGACAGAATGGACGGAATGGAATGGAATGAAACATGGGTCACGATAATAATAAATATTAAATAAAAAAATATTTACTAGCTAACACGCCACGTTAACTGGTCCCGTGCTAAGTTCGTAAAGAACTTGTATGACAGGTACCAGATAACGGAAATAAATGTAAGATTTTTATTATACACATACATATATTTAATATACATCCATAACCCTGAAAAATACATTTTGTATTTATCATACAAATATCTTCCCTTGGCGGGATTCGAACCCGCGACCCCTTGTGTAGTGATCATGTCACCTACCACTACACCAGACGGCCGTTAAAAGATGTACAGACGATGTACAGTAAGTAGCTGTTACTATCTTCTAAACCGCTGAGGCCATCAATGTTTACATCTATATATATATAAAAATGAATATTTTTTTCGTTAGTCTCGCTAAAACTCGAGAACGGCTGGACCGATTTGGCTAATTTTGATCTTGAGTTATTTGTGGAAGTCCAGAGAGGGTTTAAAAGGTAGATAAATATTAAAATGCTCGGAATTAAATAAAATTAATAATTTTGTTTTTCCTTTGATGTGTCCCCTGTCGGACGGATTCCTTTTGTTTGTTTTAAGTTTATTTTATACAAAAGTTTGGGTCTTTTATTTATCGATTCGAGGCACTACGAAGTCTGCCGGGTCAGCTTGTTTATAATATAAAACGCAGACAATAATAAACCGTGGATGCAGCTCGTTATAAATCAAATATATTCAGCATGAGATTTAAATACATTTAAGATACTGCCTTTAAAATGACTGTTATACTAATAAAAACAACTGAAAGTTTTATTACTTCCCTCAATAGAGTCACCATTACGAGCAAAACTTCAATACTGAACTGTTTGTTTATTGACGTATATTCGACACAATATTTTTATATACATTTTATTAGGTACATAACTTTATTGTTGTTACTATAGTTTTACGTTACTTCTTAGTCTTTATTTGTTTTGGAAGTAAACAAAGGTTAATATTCTTTTTTATCACTTTCGGGGATTATAGTTTCCGGTGGCCGACAGGCGATTTATGAACAAATTTATCCTATTGCAAATAAATTTTCAGATTACCAGAAAAGGAAGATACCTACAACCTCTTAAATCACTTGCACTACTGAACCAGATACCAACATGTATGGTCTATAGTAAACAACTACAGAAATCGCATTGAATATCACCCATCTTGAGATTTGCTTTTTTTTTATTGCTTAGTTGGGTGGACGAGCTTACAGCCCATCTGGTGTTAAGTGGTTACTGGAGCCTATAGACATCTACAACGTAAATGCGCCACCCTCTTTGAGGTATAAGTTCTAAGGTCTCAGTATGGTTACAACGGCTGCCCTGCCCTTCAAACCGAAACGCATTTACTGCTTCACGGCTGAAATAAACAAGGGTGGTGGTACCTACCCGTGCGGACTCACAAGAGGTCCTGCCACCAGTAAAAATTTGAGGTTTAATTCTCAGTTGTATTGCTAAGCAATAATTTTAAAACGACACTCGAGGCAGTATCACAATGGAAATAGGCAGGATGGTAATATGTACAGGTAATAACTCACGATACGTCCTATATATTATAAAGAATATTCGGTGCTTTTAGGCCTCTCAAGCACCGGTCACCGTCCTCGTCGAACTCGTCGAATACGACTAAGAGTTCGACGAGCGAACTAACCCATAGACATAGACCACTCAGTTTCTCGCCAGATCTTCTCAGTGAGCTAACTTCGCTATTAACTGTTATTATTATTTGTTTTTTTTGCTTAGATGGGTGGATGAGCTCACAACTCACCTGGTTTTAAGTGGTTACCGGAGACCATAGACATATATAACGAAAATGCCGCCACCCACCTTGGGTTAAGTTATAAGGTCTCAGTATAGTTACAGCGGCCACCCCACCCTTCATACCGCATTACTGCTTCATGGGAGAAATAGGCAAGGTGATGGTACCCACCCGTGCGGACTCACAAGAGGTTCTAATGAGAGAAATAGGCAGGGTGATGGACTCACAAGAGGTTCTACCACCAGAATGTACAGTGCTCTTCATTCTTGAAGAAAAAACGAAGCGTCTATACTGAATTTTCCCAGAACTATTCATGCACTATATAATATAACATAAATATTTATTTATTTATTACACTATTATACATTGCTGGTTAATAAACATAGCAACTAGAACCACGTTTATGTCTAGTATTTTGTAATAAATGAAGTTTGCTCTATGTTTAGGCTAAAGTAGTAGTCAATTGAAGGGTCGAGTTCCAAATCGATCCTCCTGCAAACTATCCAATTTAACTTCACACCTAAACTACTTAAATTAAGTTCTATGTGAAATTTAACTATCTTACCCTTCGATACAATGTGCCGCCGTGAGGATGTGACGTTTGCTAATAATCGAACCTCCGCATTGGAAGTATTCTTTATCTTTTTGGAGCAAAAGATACGCTTGGTACGGAACTTTGTTAATGCTAATCTCTTCGCCTCCTACTATCTTTTCCTCGTCATTGGATAACGCCTCAGTATCCGTACATGTAACATCTGTCGATAAACAATAGAGATTTTCTAATATAAATAGAACAATACATTCTGTGGTAAAGTATGGCTGCCTATTTATCGATCAACGAATGCTTCTAGCGAAAATATTTTTTTTTTGCTTAAATGGGTGGACGAGCTCACAGCCCACCTGGTGCTAAGTGGTTACTGGAGCCCATAGACATCTACGACGTAAATGCGCCACCCACCATGAGATATCAGTTCTAAGGTCTCAAGTATAGTTACAACAGCTGCTCCGCCCTTCAAGCCGAAACGCATTACTGCTTCACCTACTGGTGGTCCTACCACCAATAATTACGCAACTTATAATTTTGCGGGTTTGATTTTTATTACATTTTATTGTTAAACATGATTCAAAGTTAATTCTATATAGAGTAGATTCAAAATATACTATAGTGGTTAAAACATCCAAATCTTACCTTTCAGCAATAAGGCACATGAAAGAAAAACAATAAACAGATACAACTTTTCCATTTCAGTTTCGATCCGGCGACAGGTGAGGAACTCATGAAATATTCCAAGCTCAACCGCCTTAAATACCACATCTAGAGTATTTAAAATAATAGATGACTTAGTTATTTAGATAAAAACGCAATTTTAAAGATAAAAATGGTATTTAAAAAACCAATTTCTTGTAATTATTGCGTAACTCAAACAAAAAAATACGTTTGTTTTGGAACAGTTTTTTTTTGTTCGTGCATTATAAATATACTAAAATATCTTTGCAAGAATAAAATTGTTTCTGATGAATTAGTCTTATTAATTTTTTCTTAATTCTAGTCTTCTTAATTCTGATGAATTAGTCTTGTTTTTAACTAAATATACTAAAATATCTTTGCAAGAATAAAATGGTTTCTGATGAATTAGTCTTATTAATTCTTCTTAATTCTGATGAATTAGTCTTGTTTTTAACTAAATATACTAAAATATCTTTGCAAGAATAAAATTGTTTCTGATGAATTAGTCTTATTAATTCTTCTTAATTCTAGTCTTCTTCATTCTGATGAATTAGTCTTGTTTTTAACTAAATATATTTCGTGCATTTCGGAAACGGCTCTAACGATTTGTATTAGAAGTCACGATGGCCTAAAGGATAAGTAAGACCCCCGGCGTATTCATGTTCGAATTTGGAGTTCGAATCCCGTAGGCGCGTACCAATTTTTCTAATGAAATACGTACTAACCTTATTTTCATGAATTACTTCTACGATGCATTTTACGACACTCAGCACAACAATCAAGGGTGGTAACTACAGCAGCACCGAGTATAACGATCAATTAGGGTCTTAAGATTCATAATTAAACGAAAATAATTACTATTAAGTTATTAACGGCCGTCTGGTGTATGGTAAGTGACATGGTCACTACACAAGGGGGTCGCGGGTTCGAATCCCGCCAAGGGAAGATATTGGTATGATAAATATAAATGTCTTTTCCAGGGCTATGGATGTATATTAAATATGTGTATGTGTATAATAAAAATCTCATATTTATTTCCGTTATCTGGTACCTGTAACACAAGTTCTTTACGAACTTATCACGGGACCAGTTAACGTGGCGTGACTGTTAGTAAATATTTATTTATTATTTATTATTTATTAACAACCTTAAATGCATGACAGTCCGTAATGTATAACGCTGTAGTTGTAATCGAAACATCTATTGTAATTATTATTGTCGAAATGCAACAACGGAATTCCTGCACTAAAAATATGTTTTGTAACTACTACCTATGTGTAATGTAATGACGGTTGAAAATTAGTTCGAATGGATTATAAACTACAATTTTAAAATCGGAACTCTAGTTATTCAATTCGTATTTGTAAAATTAATAAGTTTTTTTTTATTGCTTAGATGGATGGACGAGCTTACAGCCCACCTGGTATTAAGCGGTTACCGGAACCCATAGACATCCACAACGTAAATGCCGCCACCCACCTTGAGATATGAGTTCTAAGATTTCAGTTCAGTTATAACGGCTGCCCCACCCTTCAAACCGAAACGCATTACTGCTTCACGGCAGAAATAGGCAGGGTGGTGGTACCTACCCGTGCGGACTCACAAGAGGTCCTAACACCAGTAATTACGAAACCAGTAATTTGTAGTCTTCGCTTTTTACGCTAAGCTAATACGTCATATAGGACAACTGAGATCTCGATTTTAGGTCACAAAGTGGGTGACGTCACAGCGTCGCTATGGCTGTAACTGTGGCTCTCTTAACCATTTAATGCCATGTCCCTTAAAGAAAATCATCGAACGAAATTATTAAATATCCAAACAGATCAACTCTTATAAAGCGTGCTACCAAGACCCCACAAATGTTGGGCGTAAAGCATTTACGTCAATTCCATCCACATACCTCAAAATGGCATTTAAGTTGTAACATTTATGATCTTACATAAGAGAATAGCACCGGGCGTGTCATAAATACAGTTTCATATTAAAGCAAGGCATTTTTCCCTTAAAAGTCTGGAGATCACGCAGGGCTTAACTCGCCTCTTTTCTGTTTAATTTATGTATGACTTTTGAGTCTTCGGTGAAAGGTGGGCGTAATTGAAATTGCAGACTCTCTTACGGCCCTATCTCGGATCTCGAGACATTGGAAATTTTTAAATTAATGAACATAAAACGCGTGATATGCAAGGGCGGATCCAGCTTTGGCGCCAGGAGGGGGTCACATAGTCAAATTTAGATGCGTTCGTTCCCAAACGTTTGCCAATATACAAAGTTATTATATTTTAAGTTAATTAAATATTGAAGGTATGTAGTTACATAAAATCTGTATGGTGACAAAATATATAAATAAAATCATTATATTCAATTAGTGGTCCACCTAAGTTCTGGGACCAGCTCAGGGGGTGGTCATGACCCCCATGACCCCCCCCCCCTCGATCCGCCATTGGTGATATGATAGTGTTTTTAATCGTCTCTTCATAACATTACAACATACATAAACTTATTCGCAATAAGTCAAACGTGAAGACATTAACCCGGCATATCAACAAGGACAAAAATTATTGTATGCCAGTTAATTTTGTCACGTACGTGAACTCGAACTGTACCGAAGGTCGCACTTGCGTAATACACGCATGAAATAACTTTTTTATTTTTTTTATTTTTTTTTATGATTGAAACTTTACTGGTGGCCCGAAGGCCTTTCCAGTTTCACCAGGACAGGTGGGCGAGCAAAGGCTCAGCCAAGAGGGGTGGGATTTGCTAACAACTGCCCGAGCGCCTCCGAAGGAGACCTAACAACTCAAGAGCAATTGTTTCGCGAATGAATCTACTACCGGATCGGAATCGCGACCCGCTGAGAAGATCCGGCGAGAAACTCAGCGGGCTGATGCATGGGTTAGGTTGCACGTCGACCTCTTTGTCGAGTTCGACGAGTACGGTTACCGGGGTCCCTAAGCCTGCCCCTAGTATTAGAGCTGAAGGCATCTAATGCAAAGGTTATTGGATCTGATGGATCCGTAAGGACGTGTCTAGGGCGTCGACGGTGACTGGCTCCTGCATGATCAGGATTCGGGGAGTAGTCAGCGGCGGCAACGATAAGGCGATTATCATGACGCATAGCCTTATCGAAGTATCGTTCCGACGCTGACTTCATGTATTTCCGAATTGATTCGAGGCCCAGGTCGTCGTGTAGGTCAACGTTCCTTACGAACCACGGAGCCCCGACAGCTAACCTGCAAAAGCGGGATTGTAGGGATTGGAGGGTGTCTATGTGTGTGCGGGCCGCGTGAGCGAACACCACACTCGCGTAAGTCATGACGGGCCTTATGCAAGTTTTGTAAAGTGTCACCTTGTTCCGAAGGGACATTTTACTCCGCTTACAGATCATGGGGTAGAGTCTACCGAGAATAAACGCGGCACGGTCACGGACTGATTTTATATGCGGGCGGAATGTCATCGATGCATCCAGGGTAACGCCCAGGTACTTGACCTTCCTGGCCCAGGGTATGGGTTGTCTAAAGAGAGTAATCGGGGGTGTGAGATTCCTCCTCCTAATCCGGGAGGAAATCCGTGTGGAGCTTCCCCTCTGAAATAGCACCGCAGTACTTTTCGCTGGGTTGATGTCTATGCGCCATTTTCGGAACCACTGTCCTAGGGCTAGGGCTGCGCTCTGAAGCTTCTTCGCGATTAGGGACTTATTTCTACTAGAATAGTAAACAGTCGTGTCGTCGGCGAATAAAGATAAATGGGTCGGCGGCGACCGGGGAATATCGTTGACGAATAAGCTAAATAGGAGGGGTGAGAGGACAGAGCCTTGCGGGACTCCAGCTGTGAGAGGTCGTGGGGAGGAGCGGGTTCCCTCGACTCGATATCGAAAAGAGCGGTTCGACAAGAAGTCCCGTATGATGAGCACGAGACTATCCGGCACGCCCATGTTGAATAGTTTGAAAATCAAACCATTGTGCCAGACTTTGTCGAACGCTTTTGCGACGTCGAAGAAGAGAGCTCCCGTGTATAACGGTTTTGGTCGATTAAGCCCCACAAGAATGTGCTCCGTGAGGCGGTGCACCTGTTGAACGCATGAGTGATTTGTACGGAATCCGAATTGTTCATTGATGAGAATGCCCTTGGATGAGACGAAGTCTCTGAGGCGTTTGTAGAGCAGACGCTCATACTGTTTGCCTAGAGACATGAGGAGGCTAATCGGGCGGTAGCTCGTCGGATGATTTTTTGGTTTACCGGGTTTATGTATGCCGATAACGTCCGCTTCTTTCCACACCGCGGGAAAGATACAGTTCGCCATAGCGGCATTGAAAATAGATGCCAACATCACGATGAGTTGGACGGGTAGAAGTTTAATAACGCGGTTAGATATACCGTCGGAACCGGGAGCCTTGCGAGGACGTAGGTCTTTGATCAAGTCTTTAACTTCTATCGGGGTGACGGGTGGTAACGCATCCGATGGTGGCAAGGAGGCTCTGCGTTCTACCTCACTGTCTACTAATTCTACATGAACAGGGTCCACGGATTGAGTGCTGGGCGTGCACTGGGTTTGCAATGTATCGGCCAGCAGCTCTGCTTTTTCGTCATCATCGAACGCCGCGAGTCGGCCTGAGGGGCCTACGAGGGGGGGCATAGTTACTACCGTATCCGATTTGAGAGTACGAGCTAAGCGGTAGTAAGACCTTTGGGAGGGCGCGAGTCCTTCTAAGAAATCAGACCATCTGGCATCTCGGACTTCGGCGATGCGAGACTTTACGTCGCGTTGTAGGGCACGCATTCGAATACGATTTTCCGCGGTAGGATACCTGTCGTAGGCGCGTATCGAGGCGTTCTTAGCTCTAAGGAGTTCCCTAATATCGTCGGACAATTTGAAGCGGTGAAGGAAGTCCTCCGCTACAACTTGTTTCGATGACCTATCTAATGTCGAGGTGATGTGTGACGTTAAGATGTCTATGGCTTCAGCGGTATCCTGAGGAGACGGGATAGAGTCCGGGTTAAACGGGAGCGATGGTGGATCAGATTCAGCCAGGCTGATGCCCAGCGTGTGCCAATCCACCACAGTCCTCGTGACGGGAACGGAATCGGGAGCGCGACCGAGCTTCATAACGACGGGACGGTGGTCTGAATCTAACTCTGAAACTACTTCGATCGAGTGTAAGCGCAGAGTTACGTTTTTTAATAGCGCTATGTCGAGTATATCCGGGCGATGCGCGATGTTTAGCGGGTAGTGAGTCGGGGTTAGCGGAGCGACGATATCGAAAGCGAGATCATCGACTAACGCGTCAAGCCGCCTGCCATTCGGGGTTGTGGTGTGTGAGTTCCACCTGATGTGTTTACAATTTAAGTCGCCCGCCAGAATGACAGAGCTCCCCATACCGAGCAGCGCCTCGATATCACTGCTTAGAACGATCTTATCCGGTGGAAGATAAACGGACGCGATAACGATCGGCGCGTGTCCCGTCAGTGAGATTCGGCACACTGATGCTTCGATATTAGCGAGCGCGGGAGGATCGAGCGGGACGCAATGCAGGGCTCTTCTATAGTAAATGACGGTACCACCACCACGGGCAGAGAGCCTGTCGTTCCTGACCATGTTATAGTTCGCGATTTTAGGGTCACGGCGCGCGGGCTTAAGTAGGGTCTCCTGCACTAAAAAGATATCAATTTGATGGTCACGCAAAAAGTCAGAAACCTGATCACGTTGATTTGCGAGACCGTAAGCGTTAAAAAATCCTATCGTTACGGATAGGGGCTTTATTCTACTTATATACGCCATTGATTACCGGCGGAGTGAGGGGAGGACGTACGTATTTAATGACGCGTATACGTCGGCGTATTCTTGCACAACGGCGATAAAGTGTTGTGCAGTGGAGGCAGCGCGAATGGCGTCGCCCAAAGCGTTAACGCGCTCAAAGTTGATCGACTGAAAGAAGTCGATCGCTAAAGCGAGATTTTCGGACGCGGTCGGAGGGCAAGTCGCGGGAGAGGGACGAGTCGCGGGGGCGGGACGAATCGCGGAGGAGGGAGTTGTAGCCGTGTTCGTGTACGGCAGCGGTTTCGCCCAGGCCGAGACACTGGGCACCGCCGCCGGAACGAACGCTGGCTTAGCCTGCGACGCAGAGGGTGCCGAGGCTTTGATGTCTGGGCTGGAAGCTCGGAGGCGGTTTTGGCGGACGACGCGGCGATTTATTTTAGGGGCTCGGGGGCAACCACGGTAATTCGCGGGGTGACCCTGTGTTCGACACAGGACGCAGCTAGGCGGTTCCGTCGCGGTTTTTTGGTCGCGAGCGCAGAGGGCCGTGGCGTGATCTCCCAAACACTTAACACATCGGGGGCGCGCGTGACAGTTACGGGAAGAGTGCCCGTACAATTGACAGTTATGGCACTGGCTAGGAGTGCCTTTTTTATGGGGGGCTTCGATGGCGATACCGGAGAGCCTACAGACGGTCTGTGTGTTGAAGATTTTCTTACCCTCGGGGGTAGGCTGGAGGGTGACTAGAACCATATTATATGGCTCCCTACCGCGACCGGTGTGCATACGGTGCACAGAATTCACTGGAAAGCCCTGTTCTAACAGATCGGCCTTGACGAGCTCTACATCTAACTCTTTAGGGATTCCGCGTATTACAACGCGGAGTTCGCGCTCCTCCTGGAGCGTATAAGTATGGAAACTTATACGTTCCTTACGGAGGTAAGAAGAGAGGGCCCTATGGTCGTCAGGTGTTTGAACCTTAATTTGAATGCCGTTCGCGAGGTTACGGGCATTCGTGAAATTTATATTTTTGGCCTTAAGGGCCAGGCAAACTCGATCCCAAGCTGCCTTCTCCTGAAGGATAACCGGGGAGGGGTCTGGGTTTTAATTTGTGCCACCGGACGCGGCGACGGAGTGGCACGGGCTGGGGGCGCAACGGGAGTCTGAGGGCGGGGGCGCGACGCGTTCACGGCTTTGCTAATTTTAGCGGCCGCGGGAGCTCGAGACTCCGCGGCACGCTTCTTACCCTTCTGTACCAGGGTGAATCCATCCGTCGATGAGGCGGGGGCGAGGTCGACCTCCATGTCCGAGTCAGAGTCGGAGCACGAGGAGGCGGGTGCAGGCGACCTACGAGCAAGTGTAGGTGTTTTAGAGGGTGCGACGGAGGCCGCGGATGATCGCTCAGCTGAAACGATGGTCACGGCGGACGACGCAGCAGCTTTTCTCGCCAGTATAGGCGACACGGGAGCGGCAGGCACGACAGAGGCTGCGGTGCTCAATGCAGAAGCTCTGCACGCAGGTACAGGCGACGCAGGAGCAGCGAGCGCGGCGGAGTCCTCGAGAGGGCTCGCAGTGTGATTGGCCTTGAAGGTCAGAAACTCTGAGGCGAGCTGTGGGTGGCGAAGTCGGAGGAATTCCGCGAATACAGCGTCCATGATCGCTGAGTACCCAGGTGGGGCAGCCCCGGGTCTTGAAACACTCGCCTTGCGGCGAGGCCCCAACTTCTCGGACCTGAGCGGTTCTATTGAACACAGGTGGCAATGCGGCGCGATTACTACAGGACAAAGAAAAAGCACAACAAAACAGAAATTACAAAAAGAAACAAAACAAATAAATACTTGCAGGAAAACACTTTGTCGGCAAATGTTCCACGAACACAAAAATAACTAAAACAAAACAAATAAAAGCTTCCAGGAAACACACTTGGTCGGCAGATGTATCACGAACACAGGCCGCGCGAACAATGGCCGGGCTAACAAAAGCCGGGCGAACAAAGACCGGGCGATCGAGTGGACGATGAGCACGTCCGAACGTGACGGGTGCCTCTATCGGAATGATGAAATAACTGTGAAACGGTGCCGCGATTTGCATAATTTCATAGGTTAAGAAACTATCCGTCCGATACCTTTGTGTTAATTTACAAAGGGGTTTTCACAATTGCGTATTGAAAGCATTTCAATTATTCTGTATACGTGACAAGTGTTTCCGATACGGTCGTTAGGACTTTAATCGATTGTAATCGATTTTTATCGATTAATACGAATTCTATCATATTAACAATTATTATTAGTTGATTGATTAATCGATGATATATTTACGTGAGCGGCTTATGTCATAGGTGTTGTCGATTTTTAATCTATATATTAATACGTGAAGCAAAAACTTTGTACCCCTTTTTAAGAAAATTGCGCGGACGGAGGAGTATGAAATTTCCCACACTTATAGAGAATATAGAGAAGGAGTGCACAATGGTGATATTTTTTTTAAATAATGCATAAAAGATACATTAAACCAATAAATAATAGTTTATTGTCAAACTTTTCTTAATGCTTATAGTCTGTGGTCAAATTGAGAATAGATTAAATATTGTATGTCTTTATTAATATTTGTCTAAAGTGTATTCTTGGCTGTGATTATAGAAGTATAATAGTCTTTGACAATAGAATCGTAATAGTGTACAAATTTATAATTTCAGTTAATTATAGTCGAATTTCGACTACCGGGGGACCACTAGTTAGTTTTTATTACTTTGATGCACGAGTTCAGAGCTAACCCGGCTTGATTATAGGAGTCCATTGACATCGCAACGTAAATGCTGCTACCCACCCTGAGATATGAGATGGAAGTCTCGGTCGTATTTTATTATGGCTATTCCACGAGTAAGCCCAAATATATGAGAATGTGTTACCTACTTATTGAACCTATGTGTATACCCCCTGTAGGTATTTAGTTTACAAACTTGGCACATCTCAAAAGCCTGGTCTGAAATAATTTTCTAAGACACGAACGTTAAGCTTATCCTAGCAAAAATAAATACATTTAAAACCATCCATAGATGGCTAAGCCAGCTTTTTTTTAATTTGACCGTAGTTCGCGTTTGTGTTTTCTGATGTCACCATAATTATTCAGATGACCGTTCAGATGTTCAAGAATGACCGTAATGCTCCCTGCATTACGGTCATTCTTGAACATCTGAACGGTCTACAACCATAAAGTGAATCCATCACTTTCTCACTTCATCACTAAATCCAATATTATTTACACCCAAAAAGACCCCGTTCCATTTCTCTTATTAGAAGACGTTCCTAGTTCTAATGCTAGGAGCAGGCTTTTTTTTTCCACAGGAGAAAATCGTCGAATCCCCACCCGCGCGGCATGTGGGGTATGTGGGAGTTGAACCTCACTAAAAACTCCTGCCGCTCACAGCCGGCGCTCTACCTCGGACCGGGCCGGAGCCCAGTCGGGGTTATTGACACGGCGGGACGGAGTTGACGCAGAGGACATTACATCCATCCCGCCGTCCCAAGGAGCAGGCTTAGCACAAGTCAGTACTCATCAAGCTTGTCGGACGTCAAACTACGTGTGACTGAACTACTCGGCTGACCTTCTCAACGGATCGGGTAATCGATGAATTTAAGAAGCATCTGCCCTTGATCTGGCAAACTGTGTTGAACGCCTTGGCGTTTTCGAAAAAAAGGATTAGAATGTGTTCCACGAGGCGGCGCACTTGTTAGATGCAGGAGTGCTTTAGGCGGAATTCGAAATGCTCGTCTATGAGAATAAAGTTTGAAGAGAGCCTCTAAAGCGTTTAAAGAGCAGTCGCCTGGACAGCTTACCCAGAGACATGACGAGGGTAATTGAGCAGTGGCTTCAGGGTTGTTCTTATATTTTAGTGGGCTCGTAGAGGTCCATAATATCTGTTTCTTTCCACGCAGCGGGATAGAAAACCTAATTAGAGGTTTACGTTTTATCAGTAAAAAAATTTAATGATAATATGCCAAAAATTATGAGTTATATTCTGAATATAAAAAAAAACACTAAATAAATAATGCTCTGAGAAAACGCTTTATATGTCGTACCAAAATCACTTTAATTGGCGTCGCGAGGATATCGTCTAATGATGTCGCGCTACACAATGATACTCAGTTCACTGAACCGGACTCATCAATATGAAGACCTCTATCGATCTTTACATAATACATTTTCGATAATTTCTTATTTAGGTAGCAATATTTACACGTTCAGAGTCGTGATAAATCACGGTGATTAAATAACATATCTTTATATAATTGCTCTGAGGATAAATAGTAATTAATTAAAGAATGCTGTTAGATTCAGAATTGAGTTAGTTCATTAAACAAGTTGCAAAAAGAATGTATCGCAGGAGGGTAATTGCAGAAAATGTTATAAAGAGTAATTTTTACACTACAAGTATAAAGTGTGAAGTACCTGTCAGTTATTGTTAGTGCAATTGCATTAGTGCTGAATTCAATAGCTGCAATAGCTTCTATGGAAGCAACAATATCTATGTAGTATCTATATCACTTTGCATAAAAAGTGACTAAGGTGTGTACAGGAGAATGAACAACAGCGTTCTGTAAATGTCATACCAGCGTACTGAGGTTCTAAGCTGGCAAGGTATATTTTAGAGAAGCCCGGTGGCTATAACATTTAATTAAAACTACGATCTCATGTCTTAATGTGTATGGCGGTACTTACGCTGGAAAATCCATGGAAATCAGTGGTAACTTAACATCAGGTGGACTGTGAACTTGTGCACTCGTCAAAGAAATAATTAGAAGTAGTTTTGATTTCAGCTTAAAATCCTCGCTGCCATTAAATTTATGATTCAGCGCTAAATATAGACAGGACAGAGAGAGAGATTTGTTAATTACGTGTATTGCTATGTGTATGAATAAACTTCATCATCATCACCAACAGTTCACAGCTGTTATCCACTGCTGGACATAGGCTTCTCCAAATTTACATCACTGAGCCCGGTGATAAACAGTGTCAGATAGCCGAAAGCCGAGATCAATAATGTAAACATGAACGCAATTGCTCTCATTTTTTTGAAGTTATTTAAATAGGATAACATAATACGTTGTACTGTAAAAACTGAGACCTAAGTACTCATTTCTTGAGGTGGGTGGCGGCATTTACGTCGTACGTGTCTATGGGCTCCGGTAACCACTTAACACCAGGTGGGCCGTGGGCTCGTCCATAAATAAAAGAAGTACCTATGATACGCAAAGCATCTTTTTATGTGCGTTTCCAGTTTTTCTTAATTTTTATGATCTTTTACTTACTCTTGACGTAGCAGTTAGTAGCGCTTATTACCAGGCCCAAGGCTTATTTCCGGTTTCAGGCAAACCTGTGCGCAGTGAAAAGATTTTTTTGCTCTTTTTTAAATTTCTAAATAATGAATGCTATATAAGCCTATATCTCGGTCTGTTTCCCATATTGCAAAGAACGCTTATTTGCGGCTAAAAGACGAAGACAAGTGTGTGATTGATCCTACACCATTTTACTTTTCCGTTTAATACATTTTTTACACGCACTTCTAGAACCTTTATGCTTCTCTAAATTAAATATGCGTTTTCATTTGAAGGATAGAATAATTGTTATTTTAATATCGGAGCCCGGTAGTCTATAGGATACTTGTCGGTGCACTATGTCAAATTGAACATTTGTTAGAATAGTTATAAAGAAACAATTTTAAAATCAGAAAACACAATAATGTGATGATTATCTTTAACATCGCTGGCTGTTTTGTGCGACTGTGTGTCACGTTCCTTCACCGACACGCCTCGTACGTTAATCGAAGCGAATCTACGGAAAACGCTTCTTTTCATATCGCACTTTTAGAAAAACCTAAATCTTTCAATAGCTTTATCGTATCTTAGATGTTTTTATTGCTATACCTGATAACAAGAGGGATACGAGAACTCATAGACTACTGTACTGTCATAGTTCTATTTTATCACAGCTGTCCGACCATTCAACCGGAACGCATGACTGCTGTACGACATTATTTTGCTAAAACGCTAATAAGATTTCTACAAATTTAAAACTTACCTATAGATGTAGGTGTTAATGTTGCTAAAATTAAGAATACATTATAGCTATTATAAGGATGAGTGTGTTATTTTTTTGCTCTTGTCATGGGGATAATATTTGTTACAATATTTTAAAGAAACTTAACCCAAAAAGATTCGAAATACCTATAATACATGAAAATCTCAATTAAAAATTTAAAATTTTGTATATTCGAGATATACATTGCTTTTATGCACAGATTTAAATATTTTATCAATTTTCTAGGTAACGATTTAGCTTTATATGGATAATGCGATTCCGATCCGAACTGCTCTTGCTAAGGCTAGTGTTATCTAATTCTCCTAGGTTGAGCACAACTATGCATCCGCGCATAGCTGGAATAGCCCCTTAAGCTACCAGCAAATAGGTAGCAAATAGCAAAAATTTTACTGGTGGTAGGACCTCTTGTGAGTTCACACGAGTAGGTACTACCTATTTCTGCCGTGAAGCAGTAATGCGTTTCGGTTTGAAGGGTGGGGCAGCCGTTGTAACTATACTGAGACGTTAGAACTTAAATGTCAAGGTGGGTGGCGCATTTACGTTGTTCGTCCATCCATCAAAGCAATAAAAAAAAATAAAAAAAAAAGATGTCTATGGGCTCCAGTAACCACTTAACACCAGGTGGGCGGTGAGTTCGTTCTCCCACATAGCAATAAAAAAAAATGGGGAAAAGAATATAATAATATGAAAAAGAACAAGCCTGTTTCTTGTTGATTCTCAGTGATAAAAATAGATTTTAAGTCGGTGATAAAGTACCATTTAAAGTACTATTTTAAAGCACCAAATGAAATAAAATATTATTGTTTTTGGTATGCATCGAATTTCCCGATTACCAACTAAGATTATTTGGTTTTTTTTTACTTTGTCGTACAAGGACGACGTTCATACATCCAGAGCGCAATACCGCAGTGATGTTTTTACCTCCACAAAAAAAACGATCACGTATCTAATTTAATTTATTTGGTATTGTACTTGGATCCGCTTTGATATTATTTTTTTGCAAAACATAATGTCACTTCCATTTATCGATATTAAATTTGATATTTGAAACTACATTAGGGTTCGCTGCAACCAATATTGTCGAAAAAAATTTTTTTAACATAGAATTCAGTTTGTTAATAATAATATTGTTTTGTATTCAAATGTTTAATCATGAATTTCTTAAATTAAACGAGATTTTTTTTTCGATTTTTGAATTAATATTTTTGATCTATCTCTATCCAGGCTTTCTATTCCAGCTTTTACACTAATCGTTATAATAATCCAATTGGAATTTGAACAGTGTTCAAATAGTGGTGTCCACAGGTTGTCATGAGATTTTATTCTCAATGGTATAACAGGTGTCCCAATTCTTCAATCCGGAATGATTCGTTGTAGAAATAGGCTTTGTAGTGCTAACAATATACAATATGCTATTTACAATATCATCAATAGTGTCAGTTAGCTGCTAAAGGCCTCAGAAAAATAGTAAAAATAAATTTGTTTATGTTTAATGTGTTTACCCTTACTTACATATACAATGTAAGTACAAGTAAGTAACTACGAATCATCACAAAATAAATTTATACTAATAAAAAACAACTTATTATCATTGTATATACTTTGAAAATGAAAATGTGTAGATAAATATACACTTTTATTAAGATGCATTTAAGTAGGAGAAAACAATAATATTTCCCAATTCAAAAAAAATATCTTCCTCTTAGTCTTATATAGTATAGTCTTATAAGGTAAGACTAAAAAATCTTCCTACTAAGTGCTAAACATCGCGGCGTCACCTTCCTTGCCAAAATAACTATAAGCATCTTTTTATATGTGTTTTTAAATAATTTTCGATTCGGTTTTTATCGATTTCATTCCTCAATTGGTTTTAGAAAAACACGGTATCTGTCTCATTTGTAGAGCCATTATTTCGGAAAAACACGCCTCGGTCGACTGGCTCTAAAAGCTTTTTATCAACGCGTGATATTAACACAGTGTTAAGCTACGCTCCATTGAGATTTACTTCAAAGGAAAAATAATTATCCATTCTCACCTTTCCGTCTCATTAAGCGTCAAATTCCCAAAGTAACTTACAATGTTCACGTTTTGAGTGTTTTCATTAAAATAAATTTCGAAATATAAATTATGAATTAGTTTTGTATATTTATAAAGTCTTATTAAGTATTAATCTCTGTATTCATGAGATTTAAGATTCAAATTCCAGAATCTTAAATCCCGTCAAATATGTTCCTACGAAATGGTTTAATCGCTACTACGCACTTTTTCGATTGAGTCGAGATGATTTGACATGTAGCGTACCTTGAAACTTGGTATATAATTTTGTAAATTTAAATAGTGACTATAAAGGAGTTTAGTAAAATTATAACTACCTTTTCTCTTTGATCTCACGTTTTTTGTTGTCACTTTATTATTTCGTCGGTACGAATATTTTACAGTTTTCATTGTCACTGATGTAGTCATCCGTAAAAAACGCGAGATTAAACCGTAGAATAGTTTTAATTATAATATATGTCGGCGACTCGAACGAGAATCGAAGAAAATTTGTTATTCAAAATTAGCTTTTCTTGAAGACGAAGCGGTAACTTTACTAATCGAGAATAAAAATCATTCTAAAAACATTACCAAGCTGACCATGAGCACTTATGATCTTAATGAGTTCTCGTGAATCCGCAATGGAACGCTACAAGAATATAAAAAAACTTTCCACGTATTAGCTAAATTTTAATGTTCAAACGTGATATGAAACGATTCCAATGCAATATCCTTTGTCTATTATGCAATATTCTTATATGCTCTAAAGTTAGAATGCACCTGACAGTTCCGTGTCCAATTTACCCAAATCCAATCAACTTCATTAAAAACATAGACGGTTTTTACAGACAGACAGTTATCACAGAACAATTGTAAATTAAGTATTAAATATTCAAGACAATGGAAACATACGAAACAAGAACATATAGTTAGGCCCCGAAAGCTAAACATCTTTCAGAAAGACATTGACTGCGCCCTGGAGTCGATTCCGGACTCCGTAATAAAATAGTCAAAATCACTGACCACTCGGTCGGTCCGTCGGCTTACTGGTGGTAGGACCTCTTGTGAGTCCGCACGGGTAGGTACCACCGCCCCGCCTATTTCTGCCGTGAAGCAGTAAAACGTTTCGGTTTGAAGGGTGGGGTAGCCGGTGTAACTATACTGAGACCTTAGAACTTATATCTCAAGGTGAGTGGCGCATTTACGTTGTAGATGTCTATGGGCTCCAGTAACCACTTAACACTAGGTGGGCTGTGAGTTCGTCCACACATCTAAGAAAAAAAAGCGGTCACTGCTGAAAATAAAAACCCACAGTAAACGTAATCCAATTTCTAGAAAATCGTAACATTGAACCAACTCCCACGCTCTGTTAATTGGCCAACTTCAAATCTTGACAGCAGACAAACGGACAGTCACGAGCTCATCCAAACTGTCATAGCTTAATTCATCTGTCATAAAAACGAAGACGTTTTGAAACCTCGGGGTGTGACCGAGTGTGAATTGATTATATATTTTTAACTAGCTGACCCGGCAGACTTCGTAGTGCCTCAATCGATAAATAAAAGACCTAAACTTTTGTATAAAATAAACTTAAAACAAACAAAAGGAATCTGTCCGACGGGGGACACATGAAAGGAAAAACAAAATTGTTATTTTTATTTAATTCCGAGCATTTTCATATTTATCTACCTTTTAAACCTTCACTGGACTTCCACAAATAATTCAAGAGCAAAATTAGCCAAATCGGTCCAGCCGTTCTCGAGTTTTAGCAAGACTAACGAGCAGCAATTCATTTTTATATATGTGTATATGTATATTGTTTTATCCATTAAACACACTCCCAATTCACATGGTGATGCGAGTTTTTTTGTTCTTTTATTTTTGTGGGAAGGGATTCATAACTGGTGACCCCAAGACCTATCCATCTACGCCAGGATAGGTGGGATTTGCTAACAGCTGATCGAACGCATTCAAAGGGGACCTGACAGCTTTCCAGCAGCTTCTTCGCGAGTACTCAACGGTAGGCAGCGGCTTGGCTCTGCTCCTGGCATTGCTGAAGTCCACGGGCGACGGTAACCACTTACCATCAGGTGGGCCGTATGCTCGTCTGCATACAAGGGCAATAAAAAAAAATAAGAAAAAAAAAATGCATATATTGCCGGATGCTGGATATGGGCTAGGTTTCACGTACGACTACCAGGCTATCAATATCTGCGTTTAGTGTTAAAAGTACAAGGGTCTTATAACACTATTAGTGAATGTTATCGGTGATTTACGCATTATACGAGGATACCATTGTGATTCCACAGCGCTTTTATGATATTGTATTAGTGTGAGAGGTACAATTACTTATACTAAATGCGTAGCTAATTCGTGCTCACGAACGACATATACAATGATGGAATAAATAACATTAATTGAGTATTCTTTATTGTAGACCAAGAAAAATAATTTAAAACATTTAACACAAAAGTACAGTGAGCGATCCTATCGCTACTAACAATCTCTTCTAGATAATAATAATAATAAGATGAATCAGAATCATCTAACCAAGGATTTTAAATGCAGTTGAGGTGGCATTTACTGTACTGTAAAAGATTTAAGGAAATAATAATAAAAAAAATTTGAAATATTAATTTAAAACCCCTTCAATTTGGGTTCTTAGTAATGGCGGGGGCATTATAAGCCCACATGCCAATGTCTTTCCCGAAGCGTTTCGGGTTGAGGTGTAAGACACTCGAAAATGACACATACACAAATAGCTTCGCACACAGATAAGTCAAGAACTACTTTCACGGCTAATGAAAAACATCGTAATAATAAAAATCAAACAAACAAAATTATAATTTGCGTAATTACTCGTGGTAGGACGTCTTGTGAGTCCACACGGGCAGCTACCACCACCCCGCCTATTTCTGCCGTGAAGCAGTAATGCGTTTTGGTTTGATGGGTAGGGCAGCCTTTGTACTATAACACTCAGAGTTTGAACTCATGTGTCAAAATGGATAGCGACATTGCAGTTGTATCTGTGAGCTTTAATAGAGAAACAAACAATATAATTACTTCTAAAATCAAATTTAAATCTCTAACTAAATTTATAATTGTGTACCTTGAAATATAACTTCATACATTATTAAACTTAGGTACGCTAAGTAGACTTGGCAATTGCTAACTGCCATTTAATCCACGCTAAAATAACGCAATCAACCATTTACGTATTGATACCTACACAATTTATTATTCAATTAGGCAAAAATAATTTTACAGTTTAATATTTGTGCCGATAATAGAATTTTTTAACACGCCTTTACTTAGAGATATAACTATCTATTGTTATTTTTATAAAATCTTTTGGTTATTTTTAGTTTGGTTTGATACTAAAGCGTATTTTTGGTTTGTTTAAATTGAGGGTACCTATACATAATAAACAAAATAACAACACGAATAAGAACACATTTAAGATTCCCGCCCGATGGCAATATTTTCTCCAAATATAAATAATTGTATATTATAAATTTTTATACTTCCAATATACAATATACATTTTTTCATTTAATCAAATATAATTGAATCAAATAACTCAGCGATTGAATTTTAAGCAGCTTGACTTCGAGCTTAGGAGTTAAAAACAAATTCTTAATTAGGAATGAGACGTGGAATGCTAAGTGAAACATCATTTTAATGTCTTATTCTCGAGAAAGTTCAGTTCTAAATTCAATTAATTGTATTAACTAGAGAATGTTTAAAAAAATAATTAATTAATCAATTCGTAATAGTTGAAAACGAACTGGAAAACTTTTTTCACTTATTTTGGTCTCGATCTCCCGCAGCCCTTCGACCGCTTTTTATAACCAATCACTAACTTAAATTCTCCACGACGAATTAAATTATTATTTGTAACGTTTTCCTAATTTAAATTCGTTATAGTTTACGCAATATCAGAGTAACTTTTACTTTTGCCATAACTCAGTCATTTCATCAATTATGTTGGCCGATTCAAATTATAAAATAAAGTTATTTACACTTAATAATATTTCAATTTAAACGAAGCACATCTAAACATCAGTGACTTATAACCGGACACAGTATTTCAGGAACAATTGCATAAAAAAAGGCATTTGACATTAGGCTTTGAGATAATTAGAATATTTAACCCATATCTACCTATTGCAAATATTTCTATGTAAACTTTAGAGTGTCGGAATTCCTGGCGTTGATATTTTGAGCATTACTCGGACTATTTAGGCTTGACTTTTAAATGTGAGGAGTTCTCATCAAAGCGAAACTAAGTATACGTCACGCTAATGACAGCCACGGGGTGGGGATGACGCTATCATCTGTATTGAACACTCAGGTTGTTTACTTAAATGTGATGAAATAAGATAAGATTCATATTAGGTATAGGTACTGTGTATGAAGGATCCCCAGCTGGAGGATGAGCTCTTCTCTTAGATCGCATGTTAATTCAGCAGTCAATAAGTTGGTTAAACTTGTCTTTGTTTCACATGTATTTGCGTCATCTATAACATAGGAGAAAACAATAACTTAAAGTTAATGTTTTTTTTACATGTTGTAATTTTTTTAAATTTGATTACGAAGTGCAAGTGTACCGACCGATCTTCCTTACATCGCTATGGAAGCTATTAAGTTTGTTAACGAAATCACAACAGAAAATTTCAAACATCAACAACAAGAAACCGTTTTCAAATTGACTGATAGCGAGCGATTAAAAAAAATATCATAATACTACTTACTACGTACTGTAGCAACAATTTACAAAACTTTCGTTAACACGACGCGAATGTATGGCAATCAGCGATTCAGAACGGTTCTGCAACAAATCGATCGCGTTTCGAAACTAGTGTTAGTTCGGATAATGAACTAAAGTGAGCAAAAATTTCGATTTAGATAAATTGAGTATGACCGCACTCACGGTTTAATATGAATCAATCAACGTAATGGAGTTGTTACGTTAAGCAATATACGAGAAATATTGTTTGTCGTGATCATTGGCGCGTAGTGTCGCCCAAGAATATCAACATCCCACCTTTTTACGTGTTATTGCGTAATGTCATCGCACCTCCCGCCATCGGAGCAGAGTTAATCCATATTATCTGGAACCGCTACGTTCATCGACAGTGCATTTCCAAAGATCTTTTTTGCCACGTACCATCCGGCTTTGGAATGAACTCCCCTCCACGGTGATTTACGAGCGCTATGACATGTCCTTCTTCAAACGAGGCTTGCGGAGAGTATTTTATGGTAGGCAGCGGCTTGGCTCTGCCCCTGGCATTGCTGACGTCCATGAGCGACGGTGACCACTTACCATGGTGGGCCGTATGTTCGTCTGCCTGCAAAGGCAATAAAAATAATAATAATAATAATGTCGCTAAAGAAATCATCGGAAAATGGATGTAGGCAAGACTATGCACCTATTATTCTTCTTTTACTAGAAACGCAGTGACTCAGCATTACCACTAGATATTCTTCTTCTCAGTCGTATGCACTCTTGGCGGAGTGGTCATGGTCATCATTTCGGGTGGTGGTACACTTCACCAGACGTAGCCATTCCTCGCATATCGCGGCCCATAATGTACACTCGTTAACGGGACCGCTTAGAGCTGCCTTTATTTCTGGTTTCCAACCCTTCGATTTCAGGCCATGCGCATTCAGCTCTCCCCCACAACTTTTGATTAAATCGTAAAACTATCTCGTATATTGCCTTCGCAGATATCAACGCCATATAATTATATAATTTTAACTGAAATCAGGGTAATCGCAGAGGTATAAGTAAGTAACCACGTTGGTTATACATTAGGATTTCTTTTGCAACACACGCCCGTATCTGGAGCCATCTAATTAAGACGTTTTGCTCCCGAATGAGAGGCACTCTCACGCTCCAGTTGTGAATTACTGAAACACAAATTAACATCTAAGCGATTTACGCTACGAACGTAAAGCATTCAGAAAAGATTGTTCCATCGTCGAACGTCTGGAAACTTTTGTATAAATATGATAACGCATATGCTTTTAACTCTATTTTCACCAGACGAAATATTCTTAGGAATGTAAGCGGTGTTTCGCAGAAGATCTGTACTGTGTTTAAATGTACTAAGCATCGCTTGTAATGTCGACCCCAATAATTCCAAGTCATAGAATTTAGACCACTCGTTGAACACTAAAACTAAATTATTATTCTTCAACATTTACTCGCCTTCAAATAATATAAATTCAAAATACAATAAACTATTGATTAATTATTGTAAGACATTTACCGATTTATGTAATGTCAAGCTTAGATATTTCCGACAATTCCGTTTTATAAGTTTATTTTTAGTGTTACGAATTTTATTTGGTATGTTTTCTAATATGTCACACTACTGGAGTAGGTAGATATACAATGTGATTGTTCTTAATTGTGCTTGAGCTTAGCAGTAAATGTATTCATGAACTACATTCTGATTACATCTCAATATACACTACGAACCTTATTTGGCACCTGACTACACTTCTATTAGTACAAAATTTAAACGTTTCGCCGGCCCTATACATCAGAGAAAGGTACGCGCCAAACCCAAAGGAACAACGGGGCTTTTGTTAAAGTTTTTACTGCTTGTTAATATCTAAGAAACTATTGAATCAGTATTTTTAAGATTAAAAACTCGAATAGAAATTGTACGGAACATATAACAAAAAACACGCACTTCTATAACTATATCGACTTCTTTGCTCGACGTCCTTAAATAGCGCTTACACTATCTAATATTTACATACGTATTTTAATTTAAACTTCACTTATTTCGAAAACTTTTAGAACAGTGCTCAGTTTACCGCACGAAATCTTCTATTACGGATTTAACGTAACCTATTTTATTATAAGCCGGCTAATACTGGTTTACTGGTGGTAGGACCTCTTGGGAGTCCGCACGGGTAGGTACCACCGCCCCGCCCATTTCTACCGTGAAGCAGTAATGCGTTTCGGTTCGAAGGGTGGGGCAGCCGTTGTAACTATACTGAGACCTTAGAACTTATATCTCAGGGTGTGTAGCGCATTTACGTTGTGGATGTCTATGGGTTCCAGTAACCACTTAACACCAGGTGGGCTGTGAGCTCATCCACACATCTAGGCAATAAAAAAAAAAAAAAAACTTTTTATACTTAGCATTAATGAGCTTACACATGAACGCGCAGGGTGCTGGATTAGTCAATCCGTCGATATCTTTCGGTTTCGGTTAAGTTTTAGGCGCGGTACTGTTGTTCTGTAGTGCGGAGGTGAGTGTGCGCCAGCGCAAACACGCATCGGTCTTCCGTCGCCGTTCAGTGCAGCTACAACACTGGCCGCGTACGAACTTAGGACGATAACTTCATAGTAGAGTGAACTGTGAACTCGTTTGTGGCTTGTGTCTGTGAATTTAAGTTCGACATTCTCGCAGTATGTATTTTTTTTTTATTATCAATTTTATTCTTTAAAAAAAAGGTTATCTTCGTAAGGGCATTGATATTTTATGTAAGCGTAAATAATTTATTTAAACTTTTAAATATTTTTTTCTGTGAAAATTGTTATAGAAGTAAAACACTTAATTTTCATTTCTATCGAAGTTAGATAATTCCACGGCCTGACTGGTCATAAGTGGTCAGTACTTACGGTTAGACGTATTCTTTAAAATTAACTGCTGTAACAAATTCATTATAATGGAAAACAAACCTTTTGTCATCTTGAATTTTTTTTAAATTGTTGTTTTTTTTAAATATGAACGGTAAAATATATATTTTTAGTATCAGTGATAAATAAGCATACTGTTACACCTAATAGAAAACTATTATTGTCACTCATGAATTTCTGTAATGCCAGTAACACGACCAATTTGTTACCAAGATTAAAAAAAAACTTTAAAAGTACTTTTTTGTATTTAGATGTAGTTAATTTAAATAACATTTAGAAGAAGAGAAAAAGGAAAGATCGTACTAGACTTTATCGTTAAATTACCGCACAATTTTTTTAAAATAATAAATTATATTTCGAATGAAACAGGACGAAGTAGTTTTTATAATTATCATTAGGTTTGCGGCCAACAGTGGTTCATTTTCGAAACATCGTCGGAAAATTAGAGCGCTTTACCAGAACAGTGCAAATCAGTTTGTTGAAACAAAATTGCGATACAAATTAGCATGCCTGTAACAATCGATGTCCGATTTTTTTTTTCTAATTTCCTAACCTCCGACACGGTTTGCGTGAAATATTTGCCTACGTTCGACTGTAACTGAGAATTCTGTAAGCGAGAAAACTCTAAAATATTACCTTTAAAAATATGAAGCTTTACGTTTTATAATAAAAAAAAAACCTAATAAATAGAATTCTTAATTTTAAAAAAAATCCAATCTTAAATTCATTCTTCACAATCGTATTTTTATAGCCTTGTTTTTTTTAATAATAAAAAAGGTGCTTAACAATATTTTCTTGTAGAACAGCAATTACAAAGAACTAATAAACATACTGGATCTTACTGCTCAAATGGGGCGTACAATATTTAGGATATTAGTTAATTAAAATACCAATTTTTTGTTTCTATTATTATTTGTCCAATGTTGATATCCCAACACAACAAGTTCAAAAATGTTATAATATTTAATAATCTGTAAAAAACACCCTTAATTGTTACACGAATCTGTCGAATTTCGCTGATATAATTCGTTATTTCAAATTTATTTTTAACCGTATTCGAAAAGGTATTTAACCAAATTCAAAATTTTCATTTCGTAAATACTAAAAATACACCAAGTAATGAGTTAATTCGGTTTTACAATTACAACAAAAAGTGGAAAGAATTTAAATAGCAATCTTTGTCGATAAAAGTCGACGAAGAATGCGCATAGTTTTCACTTGGTCTAAATATCCCACGCCCGTAGCACTGATCTCGCAAAATCCATCATAATTTGAACTATGAGAGTAACTCTTCAACATACTACCTACGTGTCTTTTATTTTTTGACGCAAATGTAGTGCGATCATCGCGACCTACAAAGCAGCACTCTCACTGTCACAGACTCTGAGATTGAAGCGCATTATGCAACCGAAAGCAATCATGACAATTAATTAAATTCGCACCAAAACATCTGCGATAAACAGCTTCGACTTTGTATTAACGTTTACTGAGATGTTGTTTTAAAATCAGTTATCATCAAAATATTTTCTTATAATTCATTATTTCGTGCTTCTAATTTGTATACGTCTTTTGTCCAACTTACGTTTTTTTGTTAAGATATTCTACGTTTTTGCTGTCTTAAGTCTATTCCAGGATACAGTTTGTATATTTAAAAATAATTGATATAATTACTCTTCGTAGGAGTTGTTGGATAGCCCCCGTGGTTCCACCATCCTGTCTATTTTTACAGGATTTATTGATCTTTCAACTTAAAAGGAAGCAATACCATAAAAATAATACTTCAACAATACATCTCAAGATTCGTTGTGGTATAATAAAATAATTTTATTTGTAAAAGAAAACGTATCGATTTTTTTTTCGAAATCACAATTAGACTTAGATATTCAATAAATATTAAATAGAATAAACCTTTTATTTATTTTATAATATATTTAATTAATTTCAAAATCACACTTAGTTTTGTACGTAACAAAGCTACGTAATAGTCTAAATCTGGGTATATTTCATATTTTATTACGCAGTAACCAGACATAAAACAATAGAACATACGTGCTGTGGTCATCGCAAATTATTTAATTACTAAACATGAATATTTCATATTCGCATTATTACAGTACTACTACGTACTAACAATACATAAACACAGTAATAATTTTCTATGTTTGTATAATTTTTTGAGAATCCTCATTCATAGATCATACATCATTGGCATTATAATATTCTTTTCACGGTTTTATTAGTTGCTTTATTGTGACTTAGCTTATTTCAGTATACATCGTACACTTGGAGGATTTTCTGAGATTATTTTTAAATGTCAATGTTATATATAGCTTGTCTTGCCGTATTTACTGAACGCTAAAATATTTTGTGGGTACTAACAAACTTTTATCTATACTAATCTATACTAATATCTATACTCTATACTAATATTATAAAGAGGAAAGATTTGTTTATTTGTTTGTTTCGAATAGGCTCCGAAACTACTGGACCGATTTGAAAAATTATTTTTCCATTAGAAGCCGACATTGTCCCTGATGAACATAGGCTACTTTTTTTTTTTTTTGGTTTCATGTGTGTTTTAATGTTTCCGAAGCGAAGCGAGGGCGGGTCGCTAGTAATATTATAAAGAGGAAAGATTTGTTTGTTTGTTTGTATTGAATAGGCTCCGAAACTACTGGACCGATTTGAAAAATTATTTTTCCATTAGAAGCCGACATTGTCCCTGATGAACATAGGCTACTTTTTTTTTTTTTTTTGGTTTTATGTGTGTTTTAATGTTTCCGAAGCGAAGCGAGGGCGGGTCGCTAGTAATATTATAAAGAGGAAAGATTTGTTTGTTTGTTTGTATTGAATAGGCTCCGAAACTACTGAACCAATTTGAAAAACTCTTTCACTATTTAAAAGCTACACTATTCCCGAGTGACATAGGCTATTTAATATTTTTTGAACAAATTAGTAATCCTTACTAAAACTCCAATAATGTAAAGGTGTAAATAAAATAACCTAAAATATTCTTTTCATCGCGTGCCCTGCGAAAACTATTTATGATAGAATAAAATAATGTACTACGAGTTTGTAAAACACATTATTATTTACAAAAAGTGTCGCGACAGCATATGTCTAACTATTATAGTTATGCCGCAATAAGTGTTCTTTTCCCCCGTGGCTGAGCCTTTGCTGGCCCACCTGTCCTGGTGAAACTGGAAAGACCTCCGGGCCATCAGTAATCTTTCAATCATAAAAAAGTGTTCTTTTATTACACTATGTTTTCGCACGTCTTCAACGCGGAAGTCAATGCTAAGTACGTATTTCATTAGAAAAATTGGTACCCGTCTGCGGGATACCAACACCGTTGCATCGCCAGATACGAATGCACCAGACCAGAGATTATGACCGGATGTCTTATCCTTTAGGCCACGGCTTCAAAGTAGCTATATTTAGATCGTTGTGTTCATGTGCCCCACCTAGTGAGCGCTTTACAACAAACTGCCCTGAGGCCAATCCATTATCTACCCAATAAAAAAGCCCACAGCCGATCGGTATCAATCGACACATAGATGAAATCTTATAAAAACTTGAATCGTGCTTATTGAAGCATGAACATAACCCAACCAAAACTATTAAGCGTGTAACAGCATTGCGGCTGCTCATAGACAACAAGTAACAGCTTCTTAAAGCTGAAATATAAGCCGGAGAGAGTTACAATTGATGTTACATAAAGTTGAACAAATGTTAATGACATTGACGAATGATCACGCATCACAGTCGTTTGTCATTAGAGTTTAAGTCGCAAGATATACGCAAGTGCATTGAGTTTGTAACGTTATATGTAGGTACCTTTAATTCGCTGCTTAGATGTAATCATTGGTGACGTCATAAAATTTTAGATGCACAGGTTTTTAGTTACTGTGGGTGGAATTGAACGTTTACTTTTGGGATAATTACATCATTAAAGTAAAACGAATAGACTTAGTTATAATTATCATTAGATTAAATAACATATTATCTTATTGTTCCTATACAATGATAAAATACTCGAAGTCATATGTCAAAACTACCTCTTAAATCTATGCCTGAGCTTGGAATCTATGCAGTTCATTTGCATCTAAAAATGAATGTAGCCGTGTGTAGGCAGACAAGCAATGGCCCACCTGATGGTAAGTGGTTACCGAAGTTCACGGACATCAGCAATTCCTGGGACAGAGCCAAGCTACTGCCTACTACTGAGTACACATGGATAATTATTTTTATACAAATTAATTTAAAATCGCAGTCGTGTCTCGACGAAGGAGTATCTCTCTGAGCGTTTTAGTCTTAGAAAACCGTTGTGGCCGAACGGATAAGACGCCCGGTGCATTCGTGTTGAGCAATGCACCGGTGTTCGAATCTCAGGCGGGTACCAATTTTTCTAATGAAATACGTACTCGACAAATGTTCACGATTGATTTCCACGGTGAAGGAATAACATCGTGTAATAAAAATGAAACCCGCAAAATTATAATTTGCGTAATTACTGGTGGTTTTTTTTTTTTTTTTTGCGTGGGCGGAGGAAATCCTCATGGATACCCAAGGGCCCGGGCCAAAGGGCATGCCCGACTCCACTGAGGAAGTGTCTCAGTGACCTACGGACTAAAACCTCCCTCCTAGTTATCTGTCCCTTTTCATTATGGGACAACCTTTATTCCTGTGTTAGTCATTAGCCATTATTATTATTATTATTTTGTTATATATATATATATATATATATTATTATTATATATATATATTATTATTATTATTATTTTTGTTAATGATATGGAATAAAAATTATGTCAAAAATTGAATTACAATCAATTAGAATTAAAATTAGGATAAAATTAGAATTAAACTTAAAGTAACATTTATGGGTCCCAAGTCCAGGCCCCCGGACAGAGACGTTTACGTTATCATCACATTCTTCATTCATTATTAATCTATAGCGTATTTCATTATACTATTATTTCTGTTGTTGGCAATTTTTATACTGTTTATAGCGAATTTCAGGAACGCTTCTCTAGCACTGTCGTCCTCGATAATACTGGAGAAGTTTTGAGTGTCCATGGCAAAGTCCAAGATCTGTTCTGTTTCTATGCGTCTAAATCCGAATCTAGGACATTCTGTTAGAATGTGGAGGACAGTTTCACAGACCCCGCCATCACACTCACAGTAGGGATTGCTTCTGAGTTTGAACCTAAATAGATATTCGCCGAACCCACCGTGGCCAGTTAAGAGCTGTGCTATGATGTTGTTAACTTTCATTTTACTAAGTATCTTGTGGGCGCGGCGAACATCTACAAAGAACATCTTTGTAGTCATTCCCGTCGTTGCCTCAGTATATCTTTGTTGCCATTTGTCTATGGTGATTTGCCTTAGTGTGTGTCGTACATATGATAGTGGGACTCCATCGTATTTTGGTGCCTGTTTGTTAGTTAAGGCTGCTTTTTTTGCTAGTTCGTCAGCTCTTTCATTGCCTGGTATCCCGGCGTGGGCCTTTATCCAGAACAGGTTTGCTGTCTTGTTCATACTGGCCAAGTTCCTCATGGTGGTTTGTATATTGAAGATTAATGGGTGAGTAGTGTTGGTGTTAATGATGGCCTGCAGCCCAGATCTCGAGTCACTAATGATGTTGACTACTTTAAAAATTACTGGTGGTAGGAACTTTTGTGAGTTCGCGCGGGTGGGTACCCTGACTATTTCTGCCGTGAAGCAGTAATGCGTTTCGGTTTGAAGGGTGGGGCAGCCGTTGTAACTATACTTGAGACCTTAGAACTTATATCTCAAGGTGGGTGGCGCATTAACGTTGTGGATGTCTATGGGCTCCAGCAACCACTTAACACCAGGTGGGTTGTAAGCTCGTCCACTCATTTAAGCAATAAATAAAATTTAAAAAAAAAAACGTCCAGGTGAGCAGTGAGCTTACAAGAGAATATTTTTTTTAAATGTCAATAGTTGAATAAAAATAAAATTTGTATTTCATTTCCACGTCTTCACGCGAAAGTGTCCATTATAACATATTCAACGCACGTTATCGGACCGGTAGAACACATAGCGGTCCTCTGACGTAACTAATTATACAAGACGCCTCAATAGACGTATCGAATCGGCTAACAACAGAACTAAGCGAAAGTCGACCAGCGATATGTCAATGTAATCTAACTTTTTTTGTTTCTTTCAGAGTCAAAGACACTAATAGGATCATACCTGATATTATTTTGCCCGACATCCTCGTAGACTTAATGCGGATCATAGCTTTCGAAAGCAGTGTTCGAATTTTAAAAACTTCGTGTTTAATCTACAACGCTCTGTCTTTATAGACGTAACATAACCTTTTTAGTTTAAAATTAAAAAATACGCTAGTGTGAAATTATATATATTCGAAAAAAAGAGAGACTTGTTGGCGGGAACACGAGGAAGTTGTGTGATTTGTTTTATTTTTTCTATATAGTGTTTCTTCAGGCTTAAATGTGTAATAATGGTGTTTTATTAACTGTTTAATATCTGTGAAAGTGCACAAATGTGGAAAAATGAAACAAAGCCGCTGGACGTAATGGATCCTCCAAAAAGTCCACTGAAAAATTGTCAATGACCACCATTTTACTGAGATTATATTTCATCCCATATCATATCATATCATTTCATTTGATTTCATTTCATTTTATTTCATTTAACTATATCCTTTTTCATATAAAAATATATAATAAAGATTAGGCTGTATGATATGATACTTTTGCCTTTCCAATTGGAAAAATAAAACTACTGCTACTCGGAAAAAAAAATCGATTTCTGGAATATATTAAGAACCCAAATAAAATATTCCGGATTCAAAATTGTATTTTTGATAAATTGATTAATGACTGAGTTATTCGTACAAGCGCAGCTTACAATAGAAACTTAGTTCTGTATCGCATGAGCTTTCTACGTTTCTTGTTATGTAAATAAACATGTTCCGAATAGTTGTTATAAATAATTGCAAATTTATTTATTGTAATCTCTTAATTGCTCGAGCAAAGTATCTTTGTTTCTTTGAAAAATAAACTCGTCGGTGTGATCGCTAATAACATGTAACTATACGTGAGACCTTAGAATTTATATCACAAGGAGGGTGGCGCATTTACGTTGTGGATGTCTATGGGCTCCAGTAACCACTTAACACCAGGTGGGCTGTGAGCTCGTCCAACCATCTAAGCAATAAAAAAAAAAAAAAACTGTGACACGTGGTCCGGCCTAGATTCCCGGCAAAAATTAGTTTTACTAAAGATATTTGATATAAAAACTTTTAAATCTATTCTTTTCTCAATTAGTTTATCAAATGCTTAAAAAGGTCAATCAACGATCATTTGTTTGCAAATAGCTGTAATTTCTGCGCCACATTTATTTGTGAACATTTGTCTTGTTGAAGGTGTCCGAGCAGGCATTAACCCTGCCCATGGAATGGACGTAGGAGTCAATGCGCCGGCTAAGTTCAGTGCTCCTCCAGAGATATTCAGTACGCGCGTTGAATGTTAAAACTCGCATCCAGTAAACGTATGAGACAGCTCAGGTATTGCTTAAAGAAACATAAGGCGAGTGACTAATCCGAATTTAAACTTGGATGACCCATTCGATTTTCAAAATGGACGAATACCCGAAATTGATTTTGTATGAACTGCCAATGTTATGAAGTTATCAAACTGGTTTGAAATAAAAAAAAAACACTAAAAAAATACGATGAAATTCTTTTTTCGTACGCACATTTTCTTAACTTTTCTTTGTTGTAGATTGTTATGTAATGGAAAACGTAGATTATAATGAGTTACGTACCAGAAAATAAAACACGAGTTTCCACTTCATAACTCAAACGCAACGCTACATCTATGTTGTAGATTTTTTTGTCGATTCAATAGCAAAATATTTTCTATGAATATAATAAATCAGCCGCGGTAAATTATGAACTAAATACAACAAACAGTAGTAGAATTCAGGTTTCTTACATATTATTATTATTAATTTTCCCGGTAGGAATTGGAAGAAGAGAAGGATTTTGGTATTCCTCTTCTCCCTCTTCTTCTCTGGAGGCGCCTCTCCCTCCCCCCCCCATCTCGACCGGGTATCCGTGAACGGTTTCCCAAGCTTTAAAAAAAGAAAAAAGAGTACATGTTAATTTAAAACAAGTAAATACGCCGTGAAAACAAAGCGCGTACTTATGGGTCATCAAGGTACGTTATTAAAAGGTGCAAGGCTTTATACAAAGTAATGGCATTATAAAGAAGTATACAACATACAACTCGGTCAAGTAGACGGATGCATTCTGCGTTTAATCTTGACATTCCGTATGAATAATCATGTTGAATGCAACTGTTATTGAATAAGGTACTTATAATTTTAGAAGGATAAAATTGTTATCTCTTTTTCTTTATTCAGTTTTACTTGGACTTCCTTAATCGAATCTGTCATGAGTAATCGGTGAGTTTGTTCACTAAAATTGTATTTTTTTTGGTCCAACCACTACTGCTACGAATTTGCAATAGGATTCAATCTTACGCGTTTATAGCTTAAGGTAGGCAGCGACTAGACTCGGCCCCTGGCATTACTGACGTCCATGGTCGACGGTAACCACTCACCACTAGGTGGGCCGTACGCTCATCTACCTACAAGGGCAATAAAAATAAAAATATTTACTGTAATAAAAAATATCTAGAAAGGATCAAGTATTTTTAGCCTCTTGATTTTTTTTTTAATGCCCTTGTAGGCAGACGAGCATACGGCCCACCTGATGGTGAGTGGTTACCGTCGCCCATGGACTTCAGCAATGCCAGGGGCAGAGCCAAGCCGCTGCCTACCGCTTAATACTCTCCACAAGCCTCGTTTGAAGAAGGACATGTCATAGCGCTCGGGAAACACCGTGAAGGGGAGCTCATTCCATAGCCGGATGGTACGTGGCAAAAAAGATCTCTGGAAACCCACTGTGGATGACCGCAGTGGCTCCAGGTAGTATGGATGAACTCTACTCCGGAAATGAATGCTTTAACATAGTTTCATGTTTAATACCAAACGTCCATGATGCCATAAAACATCAGCTCTCTATTTGTGCTTATAGGATTGCTTAAGGAAAGTAAGTTTTTATTCATACTACCTACATTAGGATTGAATAAAACAAACAAACAAACGTAAAGTGTTGCCTTATGTAGGAATATTTTTTTAGTATCAACATAATTGTTACTTAGAATCAATCTTTCTCGATTCGTATAACGTAAGTAATATCTTTGTAAAATACAGATGTTTCTTTGTTTGTTCGCATCTTGTTTTTTTATTTATATAGATTGTGTTGTAATTTTATGTACTTAAAAAAAGGTATGGATGTATGGAAATGGTAGTGCAAGGTAGAGGGGGAAGAGGTCGACCGAAGAAGACATGGGTGGAGTGTGTGAATGACGATATGAGAGAGAGAGAGGAGTGAGTGCTGAGATGACGGCTGATAAAAGAGAATGGAAGAGAAAAATTAGCTGCGCCGACCCCACCTAGTGGGATAAGGTGGAGAAAAAGAAGTTGTAATTTTATGCAGTTGTCACTATAGATAAATTTGTCATAACTAGTGGTCCCGCAGTAGTCGAAATTCGACTATAATTAATTGAAATTATAAGTTTGTACACTACTATGATTCTATTGTCAGACTACTATACTTCTATAATCACAGATTTCACCAAGCCTACACTATAGACAAACATTAATAGAGACAAACAATATTACTTTATTCTCTCTTTGCCCACAGACTATATGCAATAAGAAAAGTTTGACAATTTATAAACAGATAGTATGCATGCGTGTGTGTGTCAAATACATGGTAGTGTGTGTAATGTTTTTTTTTATTGATTTAACGTATTTCTTATGAATAATTAAAAAAAAATAGCATTTGGCACTCCTTCACTATATTCTCTATAAGTGTGGGAGATTTCATAGCCCTCCGTCCGTGCAATTTTCGTAAAAAGGGTACAACATTTTTACTTCACATATTAATATATAGATGACAGTAACTCGAGATTAGCACACGCTATATACATACGAAACGATGTAAATGATATATGAAGGACGCTCTATAACCACGAGTTGTATGCTATTTACAAGGATCCTAATATCATAAAAACTATAAATATTGAACGCCTACGATGGCCAGGACATGTAATTCGAATGGAGGAGACTAGAATGCTCAAACAACTACTACGAGTATATGGGAAACCAGAGGGCCGCAGCAGTCGTGGCAGGCCCAAACTCCGCTAGGGAGATCAATTTTTCAATTTTCAATTTTTCATCCCTCTATGATCAACCCCTATTTTTTATTTTTTTATTATAAACTTTAATCTTTTTGGCAAGCTTTATTTATTTATTTTGTCATGGCTTAAAATAACCAAAGTCATATTACTCTCAATTTTCACTCTTATAAGATCAACCCCTTTTTTTTTTTTATTCTATGCACAGATCCGCAATAAGGTTGCAAGATGGCTATCAAATATTATAATTGTTGTACGATAAATTCTTATTTAGAGTTTATAATTTCAAGTTCCTTTAATTATGACTTTTTTTTAAATTCAATTTGATCTCCCGCCCTCCCGGTCTACTACTGATCAACTATCAATCGATCAGTTATCCCCGCCAGGAGTCACCACTCATCCAGCAAACATCACGTAGTAGGGGTGAGGACGAAGCCGGTCTTACTCACTATACATTTTTCAGCCATGTTTTTTTTGGTTTTATTTGTGTATCAATCGTAGCTTGCCAGCCATGTTTTTTTGGTTTTATTTGTGTATTAATAGTATGTTCTGTAGGTTTGAGAATCGGCTACTATCTATTTTTCATACCCCTAAGTGATAAGGGTTGTCCACCCCAAACATATTCTTTTTGATATTTTTTTTTGTTTATAATGAGGTATTATGTTGTTGAATGAGGTTTTTTTTCTACACTAGAATTTCCCTAGAAATCTTATTTAAAGCAAAACAACGTTTGCGGGGTCAGCTACTAATGTATATTTATAGGTTTGTTTGTTCGTGTTCGTTAGCATATGTTGTTGACACTACGTATGTAAGCTAAGAGATGCGCGAATTTTATGAATGCGTTTCGTATGAATTGTTTAAGGATAATCATAGTTATGCGAGTAGAGATAATAAATTAAAACATCAAATCAGAAATAGAGTTTTCGTCGACGCATTTGTGGAGGCTGAATCCATATAATGATTGAACAAATATGATTGTGGTTTTCAGTGATGTATGAATTAAGCTACCGCTGTGAGCTAATGTTTTGTATGTATGGTTTGCTCTGATCGGATTATGAACAAAATGATATGTATATTCTATTTTTAAACAATCTTTAAATCTATACTTATTAATTATTAATTAATTAATATTATAAAGCTGAAGAGTTTGTTTGTTTGAACGTGCTGATCTCAG